>NC_056742.1:127715348-127937848 GCF_019279795.1 Protopterus annectens | reverse complement strand
GCAAATTAATAAACTGATTAATAGGCAATTCATTAACAACCTTGGGCATAAAAGAAGGATTAACAACAAGAGACACCCTGTCCCTACTAAAAAGGAACAACAGCCATTACAGCCTGGAGTTCAGATACTCTCTTAGCTGAAATGAGGGTTAAAAGAATAACTGTCATCCCAGTAAAATGCTGTAAGGAAACAAACTGTAGGCTAAAAAGGAGCCTGAGTCAATTCTTCAGGTACAAAATTGACATCCCAGGAAAGTGGAATAGGCCTCCTGGGAGTTTGATATGAAGGATGCCTTTAAGAAATTGCTTGACCTCAAACCTAGAGGCCAGAGGAGGAGTTAATGGCAGACGGGCAGAAATAGCTAAGAGGTGAGCTTTAACAGAGGAATATGCTAACTCAGCATGGAGCAATTCACACAAATAAGAGACAGCCAGAGGTTACAAGCATGGCACCACGTAGAAAATCTCTTTTATTTGGACACACAGGATTTCCAGGTAGTGGGTTCCTTAGCCACCTGGAGAACCCTAAGCACGTCCTCAGAAAAAAAGTTGCCTAAAAGGGATCAAAACCCTATCACCCACAATGTCAGTTGAAAAGTGAGGATGGATCAGACTGGCTAAGTGCAGGAGGAGGAACCAATGCTGTCTGTGCCAAAAGGGGGTCACAACTAGATTTTGGGGAGTTCTGCTTCATCTTGAGCAGGACCCCTGGAATCACAGGAAGGGGAGGGAAGGCACAAAGAAACATCTCCTTCCAAAAAAAAAATAGGGCATCCACCTTCCAAGCCAGAAGACGTGGAACACTGGTGCAAAAAAGGGGAAGTTGTCTGTTCAAAGAGAAGGCAAAAAGATCTACCTGAAGAGTACCCCACTGGTGGGCAATGTCCAGAAACACGTCTCTGTGAAGCATCCATTCATGAGCTTTTGTTTTAGACCTGCTTAAAGAGTCTGCCACTTTATTTTGCTCTGAAGGAATGCAAACAGCATTAAGAGTCACTTGATACTAGACAGCTAGATCCCAAATTTGAAGAGCTAGTCTGCAAAGAAGGTAGGACCGTGTCCCTCCTTGCTTATTGATGTACCACATCTCTGTGGTATTGTCTGTAAAGGTTTTGACAAGGCCTGGAAGAAAGAGGGAATGAAAGATCTGAAGGGCAAAAAAGAGAGTTCTCATCTCCTTGACGTTGATGTGGTCTGATCTCTGATAAGGGGCCCAGAGACCCTGGACCTCGAGAGAACAGAAACAGGCTCTCCACCCCATGTCTGACGTGCCTGAGAAAAATTCCCGAGAGGGAACTGGCAGTTGAAAAGGAAGTCCCAGGCTGGGAGACAGCTGATGAATCCACCAATGAAGCTCAAGCTTGAGGCATGGAAGAAGAGGAACTAAATAATCTAGTGGATGGCAGTGTTGAGACATACTGACTTTAGGAACCATAGTAATTTTCTCATATGAAGTCTGGCTAGAGGTAACATAGCAATGGTGGAAGCCATGAATCCTAGCACCCTGAGAAACTACCTGCCTGTAACTGAAACCTGAGGAAGAAGGGACTGAAAAAAAGGTGAGCAGAGAAACAGCCTTGGGAGGAGGCAGAGAAGCCAGCACAGGGATGGTCTGGAGCCTGCAGCCGAGAAACACATGACCCTGAGAAGGACCCAAGACTGATTTCTGAAATTTTACTGTAAACCCCAGGCTTTGTAAGAGACAAACAGTATAGTAGAGATGCTGAAGCAAGATTGGGGGGGGGGGTGGAAGCCTGAAGTTCATCCATGTAAGGAAAGATGCGAACCCCTCTAATCCTGCAAAAAAGCAATTACAGGAGCAAGGCATTTGGTGAAATCCCTTGGGGCAGTAGAAAGGCCAAAGAGCAAAGCAGAGAAATGCAAAAAAAAGTTCCTGAAGTGTTCTGAGAGACTGTCTGCAAATATACAGAGTTGAGTATATTTTTTTGGTTATAGAGTTTAATTGTTGCTTAGATCTCTGTTGAAACTGTTGTCTCACTGTTCTGAGAGACTGATCTGCAAATATACAGAGCAGAGTATATTTTTTTTGGTTTTAGAGTTTGTACTGTTAGTTGTTGCTTAGATCTGTTTTGTCCCACTCACCCTCCCTATTTTTGGTTTGTAGTTTAAATTTGGTGGCTTCTGCAGTTGCCCGCCTCACTGTACATTTGATCTAGGACACTCCCCCCAGTCCCATCTCTTTACCACATTCTACCTAATAAACTCTCTCTGCACTTGCTTTTAGTAATTTTTAATTTAATTGCATTTTTAACTGTGTTTGGTCTAATATTGCTACATACTCAAGTGTGCTACCTTGCACTGTATGTGAACTGTTTTTACTATTGTTTTTGCTACTTTTCTGTAATAAAAAAAAAATGTAAGCCTGTTTCCTACCTTTCCCTGTAACTAGTGTTTCACATACAGATTTGCGGTATCCAGGACTGTATGTAACCTTCTGAGCCTCCCAAGCCTTTCTGTGTTGGAAGGAAGCCTTCTAGCTTATCAATGGGAGTGGTAAGCACTAGGTAACTTGTCTACCACATAAGGAGTGGTTCTGGCCCAGAAATTGTAGTTACTGGCCGTTTGGGCAATCTCTTCCATCTCTCTCAACTTTCTGATTTGAAAGCCTGCATTTGCACTTGTTTATGTCCTGTAACTTGTCTAGTGCAGATACAGATTCTTAGTTTTAGCACTTAAATTTGCTTATTCATGCTCAGCACTTGTTCATAACTTGTAAGCACTAAATAAGCTACTAATTAGTATAGCACTCAATCTTCCTCACTACCTAGAGGAAATCAGTTTTTGTACTTACTTTTCTCACTTGCTTAGAGACAAACAGCTTTTGTACTCACTTTCCTCACTTATCTAGAGGAAAATATATTTTTATTCAGGCATGTCCAAGGGTCAGCTCCCAGTGTTCTCTCCTGTCTATCTGATGAATCTGGACATCTTGAGGCAATGTAGAAATTGCCTCATGTACACAGACAACCCTCTCCCCTCCTACCACCCAGCACTACAACCTGTGAGAGATGCACTTATCTAGCCAAACTGGAGGTAAAGCTCTCTCCATCCAAGACTGAACTTGACAGTCATGAGGAGAAGGTAAACATTTGCACTACACCACAATCATCACATAGTCTCACTAAATCTACACCACCAAAATCCACACATAGTAACACAAAAACATTTGCGGATGCTCTCAATAATAATCTGTCTAAGCAACAGGGACCTCCAAAGCAGAAACGCAAGCAAACTCCATCCCCCAACAGAACCCAAATGACACATAGCCCACAGACTCAGTGTGCCACTCAACCACAGCCAATAAGGCAAAACAACATACCCAACACACTAGTCATAGGTGACTCTATAGTCAGGCACACTGATGTCCCACTCACCAGGCTAAACAAGGAGAAGGTCACTGTCAGCTGCCTGTTGGGTGCCAGGATCTGCCACATAACCCACGCACTCAGGTCACTCCACAACAAGTACAAATATGACGCATTGTCCATGTTGGTGTGAATGACCTGAGACGTACCTCCCTGGACTACACGAAAAGAGACATGGAAGAGATCTCCGATCTTGTAGCCCAGGCAGGTATAACCTTAGCCCTGAGTAGCATTCTGCCATCACCCAAAATAATACCGCAGTACAAGGACAAAATGACTGACTTCAACAATTGGCTAAGCTTCTGATGTCATTCTAAGGGGATCCAGTATCTGTCTGCTTGGGATGACATGGTCGACAGACCACGATGCTTTGTCACAGATGACGTGCACCTGTCGCCCCTGGGATTCCGGATAATGGCTAAGGCTCTTGCTGCCCCTATAGTGCCTTTTTTAGGCAAGGCTCAAATAACAAATTCACCATCATAACAGGAACAGGCAAACAAAAACTGAGGGTAATGCTACTCAATGCTAGAAGTCTAAATCTCAAAATGCACTCACTCGAGGCACTCCTTAAAATGGAGAGCATCGATATCTGTGCAGTGACTGAGACCTGGTTCAAGGCTCCAGACAGCACCCCTGCACTACCAGGCTATAACTCATACCACACGTTTCGGCCATGTAACCTGGACCGAAACACCAAAGGCGGAGATATGTCCATATTCATTAAGGATATCCACACCTCCAGGCTAGTTGCTCAGCATAATGTATCCGAGGTTATCCAAGTGCAACTTACTCTGGGCAAAACTGTAATCCAAACTGTAGCTTGCTACAGATCCCCCACCATGCCCCAGGATTCCCACTCCTCTTTTCTTGATGTACTGGAAAATATTAGGGTTCAACCAAACACCCTAATAATGGGCGACTTCAACTACCCCACCCTTAACTGGGAAAACTACTTGTGTACCAACTCCTTAGCTCAACGCTTTCTGGAATTCATAAACTCCAATGCCCTGGATCAACTTATCCACATCCCCACCAGGGGCAACAATATCCTAGATCTAGTCATTACCAACATGAGTGACTGGTGCTCCACACCTGAAGTCAACTCCTTGTTGGTCCGATCTGACCATAAGCTATTTACCCTTGATATCCACATCCCGCCCCCACCCATTAAGGAAACCACAATAAAATATTTCTCCAAAGCCAACTTCATGCTTCTTAAGACAGAAGTGGTGAACTTCATGACACCCATGCAGATTGACAATACAGTTACAACTGCTGAATCCTACACAAATGCACTCTATAAGCACTTACATGAGTGCATGGATCATGCTATTCCAAACAGATCCAAGATGCTATCCTCCAAAAAAGGAAGTCAATCTGGTGGTCTCCTGCCATAAACAAACTGTACAACAGAAGGAAGAAACTGTTGCAAAGACAGTAAAATCCCATGAGTGGAAGAGCTCCCTGGTCAGCCTCAGTAAGAAGGTGAAGCCCCTTATAAGATCCTCCAAAGCTAGCTATGAAAAAATTGCCACTAATTCCAAGGACAACCACAAAGCATTCTATAGCTATGTCAAGAATCTCGATGGCAACATCCAGATCTGCTCTAAGTTACTGCACAAAGGCAAGACAATTACATAACCAACTGATATTGCCAACATCCTGGCAGATAGGTTCAGTGCTAACTTTACCCCCCCTCAAGGGCCCATATCTATACAGGAAGAATGCAGAGTCCCTGTAATCACAACTACACAGGTAAAAGCTGCAATCTCTAAAGCCAAAAACACAGCATCCATGGGACTGGACAACATCCCAGGCTGTTTTTTTACACGAACTTCAGAATGAACTGGCTCCCCACTTGAGCACCATGTTCAATAATAGCCTCGCATCAGGCTTTGTGCCCACTGAATGGCGCACAGCAACAGTTATCCCACTCCACAAAGGGGGAGCCACCACTCATCCCGGGAACTATCAACCTATTAGCCTGACGAGCCTGGTCTGCAAGGCCATGGAACATATCATCATGGAACTCATAAACAAAGACATTGGTAACCTCCAAACTCTGGATCCCACCCAGTTCGGGTTTGTGAAAGGCAGATCATGCCTCCTGAACCTGATCGACTTCTTTGAGGCAGTCACCACAGCCGTAGATGAGGGTAAGGTGGTTCACACAGCCTATCTTGCTTCGCCAAGGCTTTCAACACTATCCCCCATTCTGGAATTATAGCTAAACTCACTAAACTAGGTTAAAATCCCTACATCACAAGATGGGTTGCCAACTGGCTCATTGACAGAACCCACACTGTAAAAGTTGCAGACTCCAAATCTGATCTCAAAGCAGTGACAGGTTGAGTATCACAGGGTTCCATCCTGGGACCTCTCCTGTTTGGTATCCACTTATCTGAAGTACAGGCTAACACAGAAGGCCTCTGGCTAATGAAGTTCGCAGATGAATGCAAACTAAGAGCCATAGTAAAGTCCCCAAATGATGTGGATATCCTACAGAAGGGCCTCGCTGAGACAGATGCCTGGTGTCAGAGCCATGACCTCAAGCTCAATGCCAAAAAGTGCAGTGTTATCCCCTTTGGTAAAAATTCTGTACCCATGAACTACCACATAGGCAGCAATCTACTTAACACTGAATGCATGATGAGACCTTGGGACCCAGGTGGACAGTAGTCTCTACTTTGATGGTCACATCACCATAGTAGTCAGGAAGTCCTTCTACGTGGCACACCTAATCATAAAAGGGTTCTCATCCAGGTAAAAAGAGGTCATTGTTCCCCTCTACTCAACACTCATTAGACCCACTATAGAGTACAATGCCCCTTTTGGAATGTACCTCACAAGACATCTGCAGCAGCTGGAAAGGCCACAGAAGTACCTCACAAAGAGGATTACTGGCCTCAAACAAATGCCCTACACTGACCGCCTCAAAAAACTCCAGCTTTACTCCATAGCATATTGCCTACTCCGAGGTAATCTCTGCCTAACATATAAAGCTATGTCAGACCCAGAGCTGCTGGACATGCTACACCTAAAGAAATCCCAGTCCCTCCGAGCTACATGCTCTAGGGACCTAAACCTTGTCACCACAATAAACAGGACATGCTGGAGGGATAGATTCCTGTCCCAGAGACTTTCCATACTCTGGAACAGGCTACCCATCTATGTCAAGCAAAGTTCTTCATTAGCACTCTTCAAGAAAAATCTTGATGAGTGAATGAGAAATAGGAAATACACCCCGGGGATCACTTCTGTGTCTCTGCTTGACAGTGGCACAGGAAAATAACTTTCTTGGGTGGCGTAAGCCAGGGAACCTTGTTGGCTAGACTTACGTAGGCCATTGGGCCAATAGCCTAGTACCTACCTATGAAAAGGGGATTAATTAGGATGGAAAATAAGCATACTTGAGATCTGAGGAGACCGGGAATGTCTGGGGAAGAAGAGGAAACAGGGTCTGACGGGATAACATCCAAAAGGAAGGGACCTTCAAAAAGGTGCTGAGCTGAGAAAGGTCCAGAATGTTTTTGCAAGTGCCTTCTGGAATAAAACCCCTTTTCCTCCTGGGAAGGGGACACAGCTTGAATGGTGTCTTGTGCCAAACATCCCTGAGTTCTGGGAAGGAAGCTGTTCCTGAAGGGAATGAGGGATGCCAAGAAAAGGAGGAAGGTGTTTCCATAATATGAAGTATCCCTGATGGATGATGGACAGACCCAAGAGCCTTGAGTGATCCTTAACCAACTGGGAAGATATAGGGAAAGACAAAAGGATAACAGAACTTAAGAAAAGCAGAAGCAAACAGTCAGAACTTTGCTCGTCCTGAAAAGGAGGTTTCTGAGAAGTAGGAATCTGAGTAGACTTAGCAGGAGGAACCTTCCTAAAATCCTTCTTACCTTTGTGAGGAGATCAAGGTTGTCTCTGCACAAAGGCAGATTTAGATGATAATTCCTCTGGAACTTAAGAACAGGAGACACAAAATATACTTCAGTTCCAGCAAGGCCTTACCTTTATTCTGAAGAGACAAACAGCTCAGCAGCCGCAGAACAAAACAGGTTCTTATTATTAAAAGGAGCATCCAACAGTTTAGCCTTGACATCATCAGGCAAAGGCTGGAGACAAAGCCAAGAGTAACATCTCAAAACAGATCCAAAAGCAGCAGATCTACAGGAGGCATCAGCTGCATCATAACTACATTTAATAAGAGCGTCTGGCTAATTGAGAAGTAGAACCCACTAAACAGAGGGCTGAAGCCTTCTCTTCAGAATCCGGAAGGTCTGAGATAGCTTGGAATGCCTGAAAAAGAAGTGCTAAATATTCCTGGTCATATGGATCTGGTAATAAACAGCTCAAAATGCCATGGTGGCAACACTATATATCTTCTTGCCCAGCCGTTCCATAGGTCTACTATCCTTGTCTGAAGGAAGTAGTTTAATAGAAGGCAAAAGTTTAGAACATTTGTCAGAAGAGACAGACACTACAGTAGAGTGACACTACACTCATCAGGCACCTTGTAAAATCTGTCAGGTTTCTTAGGGGTGGAGGTTGAGAATTTGGGGCCACAGAGACTGCTGAAAAGGTATCTAGAAGGGCAATCAAGACTGAAGGTACAGCAGAGGGCTTAAGTGACTATCTGTAGGACCTCCTAGTACCTCTTTCGAATATCAGAAAACTGAGAACAGTCCCATTTAAAATACTCCATCACACAAGTAGTAGTATCCACAAAATAGAGTTCTTCAAAGGCTCCTCCTCAGAGCCATAAATCAAAGGGAGAATAAATCTGAGAGGAATATGCTAAAGACTGTTCCCCAGAATCCAGATCCTCTGCAGAGGAGTCCTGCTCTCTCGGCCTCTTGAGTGGGGTAGAAGATGGGGGGGGGGGCAGGCACAGAAACTCCTTGGGGAGGCTTTAAGGTCATCAGTGCATTAAATAACCCCTGGGTAAAATTCTGCCATTCGCGCTGGAGATCTTTAGGAGGAGGAACAACATGCTTGCTTTTTCTTTTGGGGATATCTGTCCTAAACACCCTAGGAGGTTCGGACTCCTGCCTCCACTCAACCAACGTAACGGGAATCTCCTCCCAAACAAGCATCTGCAGTATCCCCCTAGGTCCCTCTAAATAATGTGCCGAGGTTCCCCTCAACATCCAGAGTGGACATTTGCAGAGCCTCAGAGGACATGCGAGAAGTCAGATCCATGCTGGGTTCCAACAGGTCTACAGCAGAGGAATCCAACGTAAAAATTTTGCGATCCTCTGGGCATTCACTAGTCTTGAGAGACGTTCAGTGGAGGTGGGACAGCAGCCGAATCAAACAGAGGTTTCTTGGCAGGCAACTGACCTTGGGGACAGGAGGATTCCACCATAGTACCCTGTGCCAACAATTTAAGATATTGTTTTTTTCTGAATAAATGGACAAGGAGGAGAGACAACTACATAGACTCTTATGGACAAATGCTTGGCAGATAGAACACTGCTTATGGTTGTGAGAAGCACCCAAACAGAAGAAACACTTTTCTTGTTGACTCTTATGTGAAATCTATCTCCTACACTGACATTTTCCCTTTTTGGATGACATGTAAACTCTCAAAAAAAAACAATATGGCACTTATCTGAAACATGGCTTGGGAACCAGCACAGGAGAAGGAATGTTCAGACCAATGATCAGTGATGGTGTTTGGGCTGGTGGCAAAGTTCTGAGGTATGTATGTCCGTACGCCACAATTATGCCCTACGAGCATGGAGCATACATCTATAAAATCCTAAGGCTTTAGTATACCGGCCGGATGTTGGGCTACCCTTGGCAGGGAATCCCTTTAGTAAAGAATACTGCAATCAATGATATGGAGGGACATCTACTGCGTGAATGACCTCTCCTCATGGTAAGATATGTGCAGCTAACCACAGCTGTATTTTCTTCAGACAGGATCACTGCAACAGTAAATCACAGAATTTGAGTAAGCAGTGCTATCCTACCACTGAGAGTTGGACAGTTACCAGACTGCATATAGCAGAAGTGTGCCAAAATCAGTCCTACCTTTGGATTGTGCATCCAGCTTGCAATTTTATGTGATGGTGTACACAGTAGTCCACATGTTGCAGCTTCTAAAATGTCTTGTGAAGAAACATTTCTAAACTCTGTTGAAGCTGTAGCTGACATTCTTGTTGTGTCTGCTCTTACAGTGCTTTGCTGGGATTTACTAATATAGTTGCAACAAAAGTCAATGCAGTGGACCAGCCATTTAGAATGAGTCTGTTATTGACTTGTTGGAAATCATTTCCCGAGTTAGCCAGCATGTTATATATATTGACTTGCAATGGGCACTGTATGAAACATTCTTGAAAAGAAATAAGGAAATAACTGAGATAACTTAGCCTTTTTAAAAGTGCTATTTGTGAATTTCACTTCTATCTTCTTTCCTTAAATTAAACAGAATTTTATACTTCTTAGCTTGCAATGCTCAGCTAATTAGTGATATTGCTATCTGGTTTATTTATCTTCATCTATAAAAGGTTTAACAGGTTTTCAGCCCCAGGAGAGGGAAACAACTGCTGTTTGTTTTTTTTTTTCCATTTGCATGGGAGTACTTGGTACAACAGATTATAAGTCTTGAACTCATGTTGTTAAAGTAGTCTTTTCCTTACTGATGATCATGTGACGGACAATGGTTATTGATATGGCATTGTATTTCAACCAGTAAAAAAAGGAAATGGAAAAATGCAGGATTAAAGAGTTGTGAATTCTGACTGCTGAATAGCTGCATTATCTCAGTGAGTGTGACAAAGTCACAGGTATCTCACTGTATTTATTTTCCTTATCAAAATGGTTTCAGATGTGATAATAATAATAATAATAATAATAATCTTATTTGTAAACCAGATAGGCCAACTAGAGACACAGTCCTTTTTCAGGGGTCACCCAGGCCCAATGTTTCGTTAAATGACTTGCTCAAGGTGACACAGGAGATAAATGAGGGCTGAGTAAATCAAGCCAGGTATCACAGGAACTACAGCTCACAATCTAAATCTCTGTACCAACAGCCAGGCACAAATCTGTGGGTATCTGATAGGAATTTGTGATGCAATAGCAAGGTAATCAAATTCCTAAAGTACTGTGAGATTTCATTCGGCCTCAGCATCATATACAGAAAGAAAGCAGACCACGACAGACTTACTGCTAATCATTATCACCACCACAACCACCACCATTATCCTGTTTTTTAAATGGGTTAGGTCTCTCATCAATTGCTGCCATCTCTTTCAGTTCAATGCCATTCTCCTACCTTTTTCAACAATCATGCCCGACTGTCAGAGGCTTTCTTTTACACAGTCCATCCATCTCTTTGCTAGAAGACCTCATTTTCTTGTGTCTTCTTCCAGTTTGTCTCAAATTGTCTTTACCAAATTGTCTTCTGCTTTCCTGCACTTTCCTGAACCACTTGCAATCTTGTTCTCTTTGACCTTCCCTGCAATTGGAGCCACTTTGGCTTTTGCTCTGATGTCTGCCCCACAGTGCGAATCTTACCGGCCATCTCAGGCACCATCACCTCTAGCTTCCTCAACTGTTCTGCCTTCTCTGTTCAGGTTTCAGCACCATACAAAAGTACTGGCTGCACCACTCTTTTGTACACCTTACCTTTTCAACTTCTTTGACATTTTATTGTGAAAAAATGCTGGCAGGCAGAGTTTCACAGGCACAAATCACTCAGGTGATGATAAACCAAAGGTGTATTGAATGATAAAAATTCACAAGAAAAAAAAAAGTGAGCGCTTTCGTTAAACAAGTGTTAACTTCATCAGGGTCTGATGAAGTTAACACTTGTTTAACGAAAGCGCTCACATTTTATTTGCTTTTATTGTGGATTTTTATCATTCAATACACCTTTGGTTTATCATCACCAGAGTGATTTGTGTCTGTGAAACTCTGCCTGCCAGCATTTTTATTTAGTTTGTTTTGCTGCTTCTATTTTTCTGTTACACACTGCCCCTAACACTCTCTGCCAGCTGTCTGCAGCCCCTCTGATTCTACCTTTGACTTCCTCATTCAGACATCTCTTCTCCTCTCCTCAACCACTACTCAAAGATAATTGAAGCTGTTAACAAGCTCCACTACTTTCCCTTCTATCTTAATTTTCAGCTTCTTCTGATTTTCCCCATTTGTTGATATTAAAATCTATACTCAGTTTCATCCAATGTCAATTCCACTCCTCTAACACTTGCTGAAGTTCTTGCTCAGAGTCTGCCTGCAATGTCATATAATTTGCATAGAGCAGCTTTGTTAATCTGACACCTGTGACGCATTTGTTAATGTAGTCCCTCATCATTATGAACAGCAGTAGGCTCAGAGTTGAACACTAATGCACACTCACTCCCACTGGGGACGCATCCCGATTCCTAACACTGTTCGAACTTTTGTCATGGCATCATACCACAGGGTCTGCACTAAGCAACTCAGAAAGTGTCGAGTTCCATGAAACAGTAGGACAAGCGGCTTCATCCAGCATTCAGTATATTTGTGGCATACCTACTGTCTTTCTGCAACTAATGTATATCAACACTTTTTAGACCTTTTTAAAAGTAATTTAGTGGTATCCCAATATCAGAAGCACATCACCAGGAAGTTCTGCTTTTTACCCTTCATCGTCCTTCCCTTATCTATACTGCCACTCCTCAAACGATAAGAAATAGTTTTTTTATGTATGGCTAGCTTCTAATAAACCCTCATGTCTGATTCTTTTTTCTTTTTTTTTACCAGTGATTAACATAGCAGTAATACTCTGCAGTCTATACATTTTAGGTTTATTTAGTCTATTTTCATTTTATTGTAACCATATGTAAGCAACTACAAGCACTGTTCAAGAATGAGTGTCTCCCCTCCTCACATCTACATAGTTACAGTCACAAAAACAGTGGCTTACTGATATTTTTTTCTGTTTGTAGTCCCTTCAAACAGTGATCGACTAGGATCTGGCCCCCTACACTCAAGCTCACTCCTCTATCCTACCCCCATTTCCCACCAACCTCTGCTACTCCTACATTTATACCCACAAACACTCCACCCACAATCAACACCAACCAAAAACCTACACACTATTTTTTATTTTATTTATTTATTTTACATTTGTTGACCGGGCTAGTCTGGCTGGATACATGTCCATTTTCAGCAGAGGCCCGAGGAGAAAAGCTCCACTAAATACGAAGTACATTACATAAAAAATCATTACTCTTAAGAAATAGCAAAAATTGGAAGTAATAAGAACACACAGAAAGAAAGATAATTTCAAAGAGAAACAAATTTACAATATGCAGTTCATTACATATCAGCAATTATACTTAGCATATACTTAGTTACATTAGAAGAGTAAAAGGAGGAGAAATGAGACAGGTAGTGTATGAGAAGAGTGAAGGGAAAATAGAGTATGAGAAAAAGGTTAGTCAGGTGTACTGCAGGAACAAAGCCAATGATTTAGGTAGTACAGTTTAATTTTCTGTTTGAATTGTGGCAGGGATTGAGTCAAAGTTATGTCACTAGGTAAGAGATTCCAAGTTTTACCTATAGTGTTAGTGAATAGAGAACCACCTGCTGTATTGTTTACCTTTATTGATTTTGTCATGAGTTTAGTAGAGGAGCAAAGTGAGTTCAGATTGTTGTAAGGGATTAGAAGTTGAGAGAGTATTGGGGTGTTGTCAGGTAGGTGTAATATGTTGTGGGCTATAGTGAGTTGAGGAATTATTAGGTAGTTTTGAAATTTGAGCCAGCCGAGTTGTTTTAGGTTTATACAATGGTGGGTCCTAAAGGGGTTACTAGTGGCGAGCTATGTTGTTATAACAAGTTACAAGTTTGTTTAGATTGATTTTCTTAAGGTTTGTGTAAATGGGGGAAGCATATAGGAGAGTAGATAGGAGATGAGATTGTGCAATTTTGGTTCTAGTTGCTGGGGTTAGAAAAGGTTTGATACGATATAGGGATCCAGTTTTTCTGTTAACAATCTTGATGGTGTTGTTAATGTGTTGATCGAAGGAAAGATTATTGTCAATGGTTATTCCTAAGAGTTTAGTAGTTGGATCAGGTGAGATGATAGTCCCATTATTTGAAGAAATGGTAAAGTTTAAAGGGGGGGACCGAGTGGTGGGGGAGAAGAGGAGGAGTTTAGTTTTTTTGGCATTTAGTAGGAGAAACCGTCTAGAAAACCAAGTTTCTACTGTGTTAAAGGTATTTTGGGTCAATGAGCTCAGTTCAGTAGAGGAGGGTGCTGAGCAGATAAGGGTAGAATCGTCTGCGTATTGTATGCAGGTAGCTTGTGGGATAGCAGTCTGAAGATCGTTTATAAAGATAGAGAACAGAAGTGGACCCAGAATGGAGCCCTGGGGAACTCCGATGGAAATGGGCAAGAGTGATGAGATATGGTTTTCCCATATTACTGCTTGTTGTCTGTTGTTAAGATAAGATTTAAACCAGTTAGTGGCCAGTTTATCACAAGATAGAGATTCAAGAATGTTAATTAAGAGAGAGTGGTTGACCATGTCGAAAGCTTTAGAGAGATCAATGAAAAGAGCGGAAGAGAGAGTATTGTTGTTTCGATTTTTGTTGATAGTATCTACAAAGGATAGAAGGGCAGTGGTGGTACTGTGGTGGGGTCTGAAACCATGCTGGCAGTTTGCTATTATGCTGTGAAGAGAGAGATAGTGTACAAGTTGCTGATGAATACATTTTTCCATGATTTTTGCTAGGGGTGAGAGAAGGGCAATTGGTCTAAAGTTTGAAAGGTCAAGGGAGTTACCTCCTTTGTGCAGAGGGATAATATAGGAGACTTTCCAGATATCAGGGATGGTTCCTTCTTTGATAGTTCTGTTGATAAGTAAGGATATAGGATATGCAATTTCTTTGGCAGCTTTCTGAAGGAAAAGAGAAGGGAGCTTGTCAGCAGAAGGGGTACAGGGTTTCAGTTTATGAATGAGTTTGTAGATGAAAGAGGTAGATATAGGTTTTAGAGAGAAGTTGAAAGAGGAGGTAGTTATGTTAGTTGGTATATGAGAGTTGTTAGGGTTCATTTGTTTGGCTAGGGATTGAATAGTTTCAGAGAAAAAAGAGTTAAAGGCATTAGCAGTCTGGAGAGGGGTGTATGGGTCAGAATTTAGAGGGGAAGGAGTTTTAGCAGTTCCTGGGGAAAGAAGTCTATTTACTGATGACCAGAACTGTTTAGAGTTGTTAATATGAGTTTCCTGAAGTTTACAGTAGAAATTTTTCTTATCAGAGATTATTGATTTTTTCACTAGATTCCTAAGCTGGCGGAAATTATCTAAATCAGGGTTTTGTCTATTGCATCTCCATTTTGTCCATGCTGTGTTTCTAGCATGCATGAGTTTTTTAGTATTGGGGGTCAGCCATGGGGCAGATTTGGTCTTTACTCTAATAGAGCGTTCTGGAGCATGTGTATCAAGTATTGATAAGAATGTAGTATTAAAGAATAGTACTGCTTCCTCCAGGGGAAGTGATTTTAAGCAATCCCATTTACATGCTCTCAGTTCAGCTTTGAAAAGGTCTATGTTAAAATGCTTGACAGATCGAATTAGTCTTGTATTTGGGAGGTTAACATATTCTGATTTTTGTCTAGTAATGTAGGTTAGGCATTGGTCGCTGATGTCGTCAGGCATAGTACCTACTTTATATTGTTTGTTAGCTTTATTTGTGAGTATCCAGTCTAATATACTCTCTCTCTTACTGGGCTTATTGACTCTTGTAGTTGAGGTAATAGTTTGTGAGAAACCATGAAGGTTAATATGAGAGGAGGGATTGTCAGCATTAATAGTGTTCCAGTCTATGTTAACGTCGCCAAGAATTATAGTTTCTTGGGGGTAGGTGGTAGAAACCCAACTTAGAAAGTCTTCTAATATTGGAATGTTATTACCTGGGGGAAGATACAAACAAATAATGTAAATGGATTTTTTGGTATTAAGTTGGAGTTTAATAATGATGGCTTCTGTTTTGCTGTTTTGGTTTGGGCATGCTGGTTGAGTAGAGATGTTAAGTTGATTTTTGAAGAGTATTGCTACTCCACCACCCTTGCGTTTTAAGCGGTCATGCCTTATTATGTTATAACCTTGAGGTATAATCTCTGAGTCTTTTGTGCCTGAGTTTAGCCAGGTTTCAGAGAGGCAAAGAATGTCAAATGAGTGGATATCTAAGAGGGCATGGATGAAGGGTATTTTCTTGTTTATGCTTTGGATGTTAAGGTGTCCTATAAGGAAGTTATTATTGAGGTTAGGTGAGCAGTTTTGGGGTGGTGGTGAGATAGGGCCAGGATTGGGGTGGATGTCTCCATCTTGTAGGGGAGGATTAGCTAGTTTGGTTAAGTAGTTCCTATTTTGAATTATTAGGGTTTTTGTTTTTTTGCTAGATAGTAGGGGGTAGGTAAGGTGATGGTGCCTGTGGAATTTAGATAGAAGATAGGTAGGGGCGGAATTAACATTAGGGTAAGATGTGAAAGTGAGTATAGTAGAAGTGTGTTTTTGTGAGGAGATAAGATAGTTGTTAAGTGAAATTTCAAAAGATGTGAGATGGTATGTTGAGAGAAGGGTTGTCAAGATTAAGACTGAGAGTAAAGGCATAGTTAGTATGTAGGGAGACATAATGTAGTAATTTGAGAAGTGAGGAAGCAGAGAGGAAAGTACAAAGGGGAGAGAAATGAGTATGGTAAGCAATAGAGGGGGTAGTAAATTTATTTAAAGCAGTTGGTAAATAAGAATGGATTCTATAGGGAAGTAGAGAAGGAATGGTGGAGAGGAAAGGGGATGTGTACAGAGAGAAGTATAAGTAGTGGAGAAAGGTACTAGATGTGGTATGGTCATAGGGCAGAGAAAGAGAAGGGGGGAGTGGAAGGGGTGTGTTAAGGGTAGGTAACAATCTGGTGGGAAGGAGAGTAATAGGGTAAAGAGGGATAGGGGTGTGGCTATAGAGCTATAAGATTAGGACCCCTGGGGGTGGGTGGGAATTGGGGGTAGGGTGGGGAGCGGAGTGAGCCCGCAGGGCGAACGGAGCGGGAAGAGCCAAAGAAGAGGTTGAGTGGAAAACAATCAGTAAGATGCTGATAGTAAAGGTAAGTAATCCTAGGACATAGAGGAAGTCTTGGAGAGTAAGGACTAAGTGGGGCAAGGCTGAGAATATCAGAGAAAGGAACAGGGTGGAAACAACAGAAAAAGGCTAGCAGATAGTGGAAAATATAGGAATTAGAAAGTGGAATAAAAAGTTGGCAAGGATAAGCAAGTTTAGAAGTAGGGAGCCACCTAGTGGACTCAGCAGGTAATTGCTACCAGGACTACTGACAGGGCTAGAGGAGGTGGAGAGAGTCAGGTAATTAGAGTTACTAAAGGTTGCTGGTGGTCGAGGGGAAGGGAGAAGCTAAGGCCGGCTGCTGGCAGAACTTGCTTAGAGATTGACAATAGCTGAGGGTTAGAAAAGCTTACACAATGCAGAGACAGCTGGAAGAGCTGAAGGACATACTTTCTTGCGTCTTTATGGGAGGAGGCTTTTCCAAATTTGTAAAGCTTTGGTCCCTAGTTAGGGTATGTGGCAGGAGACTTAGGTAGGGTACTCAATCCCAGACCTACAGGTGGTCACTAGGCAGAAAAGCTGAGAATGGAAGGGAGAAAAAGAGGGTTATAATATAGAGCAACAAAAAACTGTAAGAAAGCATGTAAAATACAATATATAGCAACAATCTATTAAATCATTCAGCCATGTACCATTATTCAGAAGTTGTTTGTGCAGGATAACAGAGATACAAAGCATGTAAAATATAATATATAGCAACAATCTATTAAATCATTCAGCCATGTACCATTATTCAGAAGTTGTTTGTGCAGGATAACACAGATACAAATATATTCCTGAAATTGAGATCAGTAGACACAACTACAGGAGCTACAGTGATCAATATCCTCTAATTACTATATAATAAACAGGCGGGAGTACCTATACCAACTCAACTAGAGTTAAAGGATCCCCCAACCAAGTATTCATTAATGGTGGGCCAAGCAAGTTGATGAGAATCACTGTTGAGGGCGGACAAACCAAAGCCAATTCACTACATAAGTTAGGAGAGTGTTTGTATGAGAATTGAGTAGGGGAGGTAGGAGTAGAACCTCCTAGGCGTTGGTCTTAAGCTAGTATTCTAGTAAAGACAGTGGAAAGTGTGCTACACCCGCTTAAAAATATGCACGGGGTAGCACGAGTTAGAATAAGTAAGGGTAGGTAAGGAGCTTTCAAAAGAAACGCTGTGCACTGCAGTAGTCAGGATATGGACACTAAAACCTGTAAGCTATAGAATAGCGAAGCACATACGTTATATGTTAGGCACTCTAAAGGGATTAGGAAAGTAGTTGAGGCGAGTAAAACAGAATGGAGTACTGTTTTCCCCACGTGCTAAAGATGGTAGGCGTACTGGAGGGCTTAAAATAAGTAAAAAACTGGGAGAAAAACACGCTAAGGAACCCTACGCGCGAAGAGTAAAGTGAGGAGAGTATGTGCGATAGGTGCCCTTAAGCTAGCGTGTCGGGGAATTGTGAAAGAACACGCAGCTATCCCAACAAGAGTCAGTTACACTCTAGCTAGCGTGTCGGGTAGTTTAAAAAGAACACACAAGTATTTCAGACGACTCAGGGAGAATTGCTAGGGAACGCTAAAGTATCCCATATAACAAGCCAGTTCAGCTGCTTTATACACATAAACAAAGAGAGCATACAGGCTTAAATTCGGCTTTAACCAATTATACTGTGAATCACTAACCCAGGTGCGAGCAGTAAAACGCTACAAACATATCAAAGCGTACTCAGGGAGAATTGCTAGGGAACGCTAAAGTATCCCATATAACAGCCAGTTCAGCTGCTTTATACACATAAACAAAGAGAGCATACAGGCTTAAATTCGACTTTAACCAATTATACTGTGAATCGCTAACCCAGGTGCGAGCAGTAAAACGCTACGAACATATCAAAGCGTACTCGCGTACCTGCCTTAAAATACAAAAACAATGAGAGCTTACAAGCTTTGATTCGTGTCTAACCAGCTATGCGGTAATCGCTAAACCTGATGCGAGCAGAAAAGTGCAAAAGTCAGTTTAAAACATACACGCTACATGCCATTGCAGTTAGAAATAGGTCATTCGGAAAACACAAGGGCATGGACTATTAGCAAGGTAAATAACACTGTCAGTACAACAATAATAACTGGCGATAAATGAGTAGCGTTTGAGTCTTATAACAAGTACACAGAACACAGTACAATATCAGGTGTTGTTAACAGCATTCAACTTACACTTTTACAAGTCTCCAGTGGCAGGAACGCACAGCAGCCAGGGTGATCTAAGGGAAACTTGGCTACACTCCAAAATATAAGACACTGAAAGTCCACTATATTACACCAACATTATTGAACATTATACTAGTTAATTTAAGCAATCACCCTTCAGCATTTCACCACCCACTGAAACATAAGCATACTTCAAACCCTATTACTTAATAATATTTTAATGATTCAAAAGCCATTTTAAGGAATGTATTTACATTTTTTTTAAATAGTTGCAACTTGGTCTGATGAAGTTCTATATATGGAAGGAAAGTGCTTACCAGTTGCATATTTTTACTGTTTTTCAGTTATTAAAAGCGAAATGTGTTGTTTTTAAAATGTTTGTGCAGTTTTACTTAATAGCATTTGTTAAACTGTTTCTGTACATATCAAGGATATTTATGCCACCCAACATGCTACTCTTTTCCTGTCTAACCTCAATGCTAAACTTCGCAATAACACTGTGCAACGAAACACCCATATACTGTTATACATCAGCAACCTCCACCACCAACCTACCTTACAAACAAAACCAAAACTCTTCCCATCTCTCCTCAGCTATTTCATTATACTTTCCCATATATCTCTAGCCCACAAACAGCAACTACTATATCCTTCAAAACCCATTTTATACCCTTAACTCCAACCTGCAGTGCAAAATATTTCTCACTGTACACATACCTACTCTTCATCCTACTACAGAGTGGAGACATGCACTTAAACCAAGGGGCAAACACAAATACTAACAAAAGATGGCACAAAAAAAACAAAATTTAATTACTTTAAACCTAAGTAGTATATGCAACAAAATAACCCTCTATATGCCTGGCCAGAACAAAACAAACCAGTCACACTTCCCCTAAAAGAAACTTGGCTACACTCCAAAATATAAGACACTGAAAGTCCACCTCCCAACTATGTCATTTACAGACAGACAGACCAAAAAAGAAAGGCAGAGGGAATAGCCCTTCTATATCCGTCCTTATTCAACATTACTCCCTACTCAAAGAGTATACCTACCTTTTCCAAAACTGAGATTTTAATAGCCTCCCTGAACTTCAACAACACAAAAAGAATATGCATAATTGTAGTTTACATCCCACCCAGAAACAACATACCTGTTCTAGAAGAGATATTACCCTGGACATCACAAAACATAAAGCTAGAAGCAGTCATCTTAATTGATATGAATATCAATAGGCATTCTATTGCATCCGATTTTCCAACCAATAGTATTAATCGGTATGGCTTTACACAACTAATCACAGCCCAACACAACACAAAGACTTCACTTGCCACTCTACTTTGGATTGGATTCTAGTATATCACCATACAAACTTCTCCTCAGGCACACACACAGTCTCCTTTAGTGTCCATCTTCCCACATACGCAACCAGAGCCAGTACCCACCATCCAAAAACATTCTCACTGAAATTGGTTAAAAACTCAACTAAATTTAGTCAACAAATACTTAATGATTTACTCCATAAAATAAACTGGACAACTCTAAAGTGACTACCTCTCAATGATGCTGTCCAATATTTCAATACTACCTTCCTGAAATTACTTGATAGGCTAGACCTTGCACAGACAAAACAGGGTAAAAAAAAACCCACAATCCCAGGGATAACCAAAGGCTGCATTAACCCGATGAAACAAACAGACCTAGCCTGGAACACATGGAAACAAAATAAAACTCAACAAAACCTTCTCTCTTTCAAAGCACTTTACACTAGTGTAAGCAAACTAGTAGACAAAAGCAAAAAAATCCTACTACTCACAACTTCAGCTACAACATAAATGCAACCCAAAAAATTTTGGCACTCAATATCAACCCTTCTCAATCCAGGTTCAAAGAGCATTCCCCTTCATCCAATGCCCCCCATAACTAATAGCAGAATATTTTAATAAGCACTTCATAAAATCCATAGCTGACCTACTGATTTCTAACACTAACACACAACCCACACGCTTAATCTCTAACTCCAACACCAATAACTCCTCACCATCTAACTCAGACCACACCAATAACACACATAACCAATACAAAGGTAATCGGATCTCTTTCTCTTTGCAGCCTATAGCCACACTAACTATAAAAAATGACTGCTCAAATTAAAACCCTGCTCCCACCACAATACCTAAAACTCGCTGCAAACTCAGTTGCATACTCAATCAATATCCTCATAAACAGATCTCTCTCTGAATCTATAGTCCCTGCCATATGGAAACTATCACATATAACATCAATATATAAAGGAGGGAACTCCACAGAAGTATCCAACTTTCACCTCATATCAATATCTCCTACATCCAAAATTCTTGAAAGGTGTATCCACCAACAGTTAATGAAGTATCTACTACAGAACAATTTGCTTACTCAAACTCATCACAGTTTCTGACTTGAACACAGCACATCCACAGCTCTTCTATCCTTTATAGATAATGTAAATAGGGCCAGAGATGAAGAATACCGATTATCTTCAGTGTTCCTGGACCTCTCTAAAGCCTTTGACATAGTCTTGCATCCGTTTATCCTTAATACCCTGTCTAACCTAAGTTGTTCCCCTGTTTCAAAGCTATCTACAAGACTGGAAGCAAGCCATTAAATGATCTAACCAACTCTCCCTCTTTCTACAGGACCCTATGGGAGTCTCCCAAGACTCCATCTTGGGACACCTACTGTTTAATATATTCATCAATAATTTACATACTTCCTCTTCCCCTGGAATCCTGATTCAGTATGCAGATGATTCCATCATAATCTTCAATCTCGCATTTTCCCAGAACTACTCAACACTCAAAAAAATTCATACACTGGTACTGAATCATGGCTCTCAGATGCACAACATTTTCTGAATGCCAAAAAAAAAAAAAAAAAAAAAGCCTTTCACCCCAAAAACACCACCCTCAGCTCTGACCAATTTACCATCCACTCAGCCGACAACACTATAATTGAAAGAGTACAAGAAACAAAATTACTAGGTGTAATTATCGATAATAACCTCACCTTCAACCTTCATATCCAGCAAAACAAAGAAAACCCACAAGAAACTAGGTCTCCTCTACAGATCTAGGCAATTCCTTACCACATCAACCAAGACCACCCTAGCAAAAACTTTCCTTCTCCCCTCCCTATTTCATGGTTCTTGTATATTCACCAACCTTCAAAAATCCATGAAGACAAAAATGGAACAATACTATAACAAAGTTGGAAAGTCCGTCACAAACTCCAAATACCATACACACCACTGCAAACCACTAAAGGAACTAAATTGGTCTGAACTCTTCAACCAATATATATCCAACTAAATACTATACACAACCTAATCTATAAACCCACTGTCTGTCCTGCCCTAGATAAGCTTGTCAAACACTACATATCAAGCAGCTCACTCAGATCAGAAGACAAAAACCTACTAGAAATCTCCAAACCTTCTAGACAACCAGGTCAATGTCCTGACTCATACTCCGTATCTAAACTATGGAATTCTCTCCCTTCAAACACCAGATCAACCCAGAGTCTGCCACTCTTTAAAGCCTCTTTAAAAGCAGACCTAAATAAGTCTTGGCTCAGCAAAGAATGCAAAGTTCCTGTAATCACGGCTGCACAGGTAAAAAACACGCTATCCAAAGCCAAGAACACAGCATCCATGTGATCTGATGACATCCCAGGCTGTGTTCTACATGAACTACAGAACGAACTGGCACCCCACCTAAGTACCATGTTCAATCATAGCCTCACCTCAGGCTATGTGCCCACTGAATAGCACACAGCGACAGTTATCCCACTCCACAAAGGGGGAGCCACCACAGACCCCAGAAACTACCGCCCCATTAGCCTAACGAGCCTGGTCTGCAAGGCTATGGAATGTATCATCATGCAACTTATAAACAATGACATTGGTAATCTCCAAACTCAGGACCCCACCCTGTTCGGGTTTGTAAAAGGCAGATCATGACTTCTAAACCTGATAGACTTCTTTGAAGCAGTCACCAAAGCTGTAGATAAGGGTAAGGTGGTTCACACAGCCTATCTAGATCTCGCCAAGGCTTTCGAGACCATCCCCCATTCTGGAAGTATAGATAAACTCACTAAAATAGGTATAAATCCCTATGTCACAAGATGGGTTGCCAACTGGCTCACTGACAGAACACACACTGTGAAAGTAACAGACTCCAAATCCAACTTCAGACCAGTGACAGTGGAGTACCACAGGGTTCAGTCCTGGGTCCTCTCCTGTTTGGTATCTACTTCTCTGAAGTACAGGCCAACACAGGTCTTTGGCTAATGAAGTTTGCAGATGACTGCAAACTAGGAGCCATAATCAAAACTTCAAAAGATGTGGATATCCTACAAAAGGGCGTCGCTGAGACAGATGCCTGGTGTCAAAGCCATGGCCTCAAGCTCAATGCCAAAAAGTGCATTGTCATCCCTTTTGGTAAAAACTCAGTACCCATGAACTACCACATAGGCGGTAGTCTACTTAACACTGAAAGTGTGATAAGAGACCTTGGGACACAGATGGACAGTAGTCTCTCCTTTGATAATCACATCGCCACAGCAGTCAGGAAATCCTTCTACGTGGCACACCTCATCACAAAAGGTTTCTCATCCAGGAAAAAGTGGTCATTGTTCCCTTCTACTCGTCACTCATTAGACCCATTATAGAGTACAATGCCCCTTTTGGTATGTACCTCACAAGACATCTACAACAACTGGAAAGGCCACAGAAATACTCACAAAGAGGATTACTGGCCTCAAACAGATGCCCTATGCAGACAGTCTCAAAAAAACTGCAGCTTTACTCCACTGCATTTCGCCTTCTCAGAGGCAATCTCTGCCTAACACACGAAGCTATGTCAAACCCAGAGCTTTTAGACATGCTCCACTTAAAGAAATCCCAATCCCTACGAGCTACACGCTCTAGGGACTTAAACCTTGTCACCACAATAAACAGAACATGCTGGAGGGATAGATTCCTGTCCCAGAGACTTCCCATACTCTGGAACAAACTGCCTATCTATATCAAACAAAGCTCCTCATTAGCAATCTTCAAGAAAAATCTTGATGATTGGATGGGAGATAGGAAATTCACCCTGGGGACCACTTATGTGGCTCTGCTCGACAGTGGCACAGGAAAATTATTTTCTTGGGTGGCGAAAGCCAGGGTACCTTTGGCTAGGCTTATATAGGCCCTAGGGCCAATAGCCTAGTACCTACCTACGAACTTATAAGGCTGAAGACCTGGAAGTTGAGTGCAGAGAGCGCAATAGTTCAAGGAATTAATCAGGACTCTAGCACCTCAGGAAGAAGAGAAAATCAGTGGAGTTGAAGAAGAAGAAGAATGCGCGTCTCAAAACAGCATGTGTTAGGACTATAGAAGAGATATGCGTCAGAGTCAGGTATGGAAGAAAACCACAAAAGGAAATCTGGTGGTGGAATGCAAAAGTGCTTGAACATAAATGATGATTAAGGAAGAAATTCAGTCTTGCTGTTCAGCTTTAGTTTTCCTCTGTCTTTGTCAATTGTGAGGATACAGATCCCTGTATGGAAATACTGCCTGCATCACTAATCCTCCCAAAAAGACAGTCACATCCTACAGGGGGTTATATATATAACTCCATCCAGGGCTAAGAGTGCAATCAAAAATGAAAGCATTTTTTTTGTGTATGTTCGGCATTATTGCATATGCATTGATAAAATGATAAATACACACACACACACACACACACACACACACACACACACACACACACACACACACACACACACACACACACACACACACACACACATCACAGCAATGTTAATTTTGTAATTTACCTCAGTAGTAAATTAATACCTAATACTGTCCCCTGATTGACCAGATAGATATTTTTTTGTCTTATAATTTTACTCTGTCACACTAAATCAAGTAATCACAAAGAGTAATAAAATGTGTTCCTCATTTTGACTTTATTATGCTATGATTTTTATATAGAAGAATTTCAGCAAAAAAAGAGCGTTGAGTTTACAGTATCAGTTTGTCTGCCAGTATAAAAAAAAAAAAAAAAAAAAACCATCCCTGAAGATTAGAAGCATCATTCTCTTCTTAAACTCCACAGTTTGCGCTGAGTCGGTTACCCTGGGCTGCTGATCTCTAGTGCATATATTGCTTATGTTCATTACAGCTTTTTTCCTACAGGGTCATCATATCACAGTCCTGTTCCGTTAAGAGTGTAATTGAAAATGAATACATTTTTCTCTGGCTTGTTAATTTTAGTGAGAGGATGTCCACCATCAGGGGCTTTACCTAGGCGGGGCATTATATCATTGGTAAAATATTTAATGAAAATTGTAAGCTTCTTACTGACAAAAAATACTGTTACTATAACTAAGATCTTTGAATTTTTGAAGGAGATATGCAAAAGTTCAAGAAGTCATCAAAAGAAAGGAGGAGTGGGAGACAGAAAAGATGGACCAGACTAAGAAAACTACTGGTCGGCTAATGAAGAGGCTAAGACAGCAGTTACATTAGCAAAGAATAAAGCATCAGAAGCACTCTACCAACTTCTGGAAAGTGACTTAGTAATTGCATAAGGAAACTCTTAGAAAGATAAAAAAAAATAGACACCCTTAACAAGAAAGCTAGCAACAACCTGCTTACCAGTCCACAGAAAATCAAAGGCAAATGGAAGTAGTACTTCCAGCAGCCACTGAATGAAGAAAACCCCACAGAAGCTGTACTGCCCCAGAGACAGCCTATGATGAAAAAAGAGGATGAGCCCATCCTAGTAGTGGTAAGAATTACACTACATTAAATGCAATCAGGGAACACAGCAGGCTCTGATGTCATCACATTAGATATGATGACAATGTTGGGTGAGACCGGGGAAATGGCTCCAGAAGGTTCTCGTTGCAGTATGGAGAGAAAGGTGCATCGCAGATTACGGGAGAATAAGCATACTAGTACCAGTGTACAAGAGCAAAGGAAATATACACACCTGTGACCAGTATAGAGGAATCAGACTCCTGTCACACTGCATGAAATTTCTGGAGAGGGTGACTGATAAATGAATGTGGAGAGAAGTAGAATGTAAGATGGGAGATGCATAGTTTGGATTCAGATCAGGATGCAGCACAACCAATCTGATGTTTGCAGTGAGACAGCTGGAAACGAGCTAGAGATAAGGAAAGAGACCAACTGAGCATTCCTAGATTTGGAAAAAGCATATGACAAGGTCCAAAAAAAGTTGATTTGGACAGTATGAGGTGGTTCAATGTCCCAGAAACATTGACAGAATTAGTGCAGGCTTTGTACTAGGACCCAATGACTCAAGTACAAACTGTTCAGACTCAAAATAGGTTCCCAGTGGAACCAAGTGTGCATCGGGGTTCAGCTCTGAGCCCATCGCTTTTCAAACTGGTGATGGACTACATTAGCAAAGAGGTCTGAGGGACAGAACAACAAAAATGCTGTATAAAGATGATGTGAAATTACAGGCAGACTCTGAGCAAGAAAAAGAAGTTGTGTACCTACCATAACGTTCCATGTGAGCTGTCCATCTCGCCTTCATTCTTTACTGATGGGTTCAGAACCTATCCTTGGTCCTGACTCAGCCTTTTTTACTAGCTCGAGGTCTTCAACCAGCTCGTGGCTTATTCCCTATCCCATGATGCTCTAGTGCCTTCCCCAGATCTTGTTTGCCTGTGTACTAACACACACACACACATATATATATATATATATATATATACATACACGTATATAATTCCCTAGTATTCAGAAGATCAGAATAGGGTTAAAGCCAAGCAGGCACCAGTCAGAAATTCTTGATCCAGTAGAAGCCACAGGCTGGGGGTTGGAGGGTGGGACGTAAGAATGAAGGCGAGATGAACAACTCACATGGAACGTTATGGTTAGGTATATAACTTCTTTAAGTGAAGTTGTCCTATCTCACCTTCATTCTTTACTGATGGGGCAGCGTCTCTAGCACCATCTTCTTGGGTGGCTCACAGGAGTATATTCTTCAGCAAAGTGGACCCAAAGAAGGCCCTGCCCCTGGAGGTCAAATATACTTTGTACTGAGTGATAAAGCTATGAGGCCTTGCCCAAGTTGCTGCTGCAGAAATGGTATCTATTGGCAACTTGGCACGAAACGCAGAAGTGGAAACAGCCCCAATAAAATGAGCCTTTATTTTGTTTGATAGTTGCTTATTTACTGAATCACAGGTAAAGGAAATGCAGTCTGACAGCCATCTGGACAGGGTAGTTTTTGCTACTGGTGTACCTTTCTTTGCATCTGAAAATGACACAAACAGTTTATCAGATTTTCTAAATTCTTTTGCTCTGTGTAAATAGAAGCATAATTGTCTATGAACATTAAGTTGGTGTAGCATATATTCTGCATTACTGCCATACTTGGGGGAAAAATAGTAAATCTATAGAATGATTTAGGTTGGATTCTGAACATACTTTGGGCAGGAAGGATGGATTAGTATGCAAAGATACTATGTCATTGTGCAACAACAGGCACGGGGGGTTGATTGATAATGCCTGTAGTTCCAATACTCTTCTAGCTGAAATGATGGCCACTAAAAATATAGTTTCCCACATTAACAACTTCAATTCACATGATGGTGCAGGTTCAAAGAGGGGAAGAATTATTCTGTATAGAATAAAATGTAGGTTCCATGGTGGTAGTGGGGCTTTAATAGGTGGCCTCAAAAGAATGGTGCCCCTAAGAAAAGCTTTTGACAGTCTGTGAGACATAGTTGACCCTTTATCCCCAAGGTGGAAATTTGAAATTGCTGCTAATGGGACTCTGATAGTAGCTGCTGCAGCCCCTTCATTAAAAAGCTTCGTCAGGAATTCCAGAATTGAGGAGATAGATGCCGAATAAGGATCAATATGTTTCTCTAAAGCCCAGACTGCAAATCTTTTCCAGTTACTAAGATATAATCTTCTTGTTGATGTCTTATGAGAAGACATTTAAAATGGGTCATGCAGTGGATGAAAGATTTTGTAGCGTGGCTATGTTTGGAATTGGAGCAGGCAAGCTGTCAACTTGAGGGTTTGAAGAGATGGATGAGGAATTCCCGATGAATGAATCAGAAGATCTAGCACTGGGTCCAGAATCCAAGGTTCTTCCAGAAGATGAGGTCGTAAGAAGGGGAACCAAATTTGAAATTGCTGCTGATGGGACTCTGATAGTAGCTGCTGCAGCCCCTTCATTAAAAAGCTTCGTCAGGAATTCCAGAATTGAGGAGATAGATGCCGAATAAGGATCAATATGTTTCTCTAAAGCCCAGACTGCAAATCTTTTCCAGTTACTAAGATATAATCTTCTTGTTGATGTCTTATGAGAAGACATTTAAAATGGGTCATGCAGTGGATGAAAGATTTTGTAGCGTGGCTATGTTTGGAATTGGAGCAGGCAAGCTGTCAACTTGAGGGTTTGAAGAGATGGATGAGGAATTCCCGATGAATGAATCAGAAGATCTAGCACTGGGTCCAGAATCCAAGGTTCTTCCAGAAGATGAGGTCGTAAGAAGGGGAACCAAATTTGATGAGGACAGTAAGGAGCTATTAGAATTAAGTTTCTTCCCAATGTGTTGGCTTTCTGGAGAACTTTGGGTCTTAAAGGAAAAGGGGGAAAAGTGTACAGGAGTCCCGGGGGCCAAATGTGCACCAGTGCATCCATTGGGGATTTCCTCGGAGGGGGAATCAGGGCAAAGCAGTTGCTGCATTTCATGTTTGTGGATGTGGCAAAGAGATCGCAGCAAGGCTGGCCCCATTTTTGGAAAATCATTTCCGCTACTTCTTGTTTGAGGGACCATTCGTGAGGCAGCAGAATTTCTCTGCTGAGTTTGTCCACAACCACGCTGGACTTATCCAGGCTGTGCATTGCTACTAGAAAGCATTGGGAGGACACTGCCCACTGCCATACTCTCAGGGCCTCTCAACACAGGGGGTAAGATTTGGTTCCTCCTTGTTTGTTTATGTACCATACAACTGACATATTGTCTGTCTTGGACTGCACCTGTTCCTAAAGGTAGAGAGTCCTGGAATGCTTGCAACACTAGAAGCACCGCTCTCATCTCTAGGACACTGATATGCAAGTGAGCTTCATGATCTTCCCACTTGCCTTGGGCTGTTCTTCCCTGATAATGCCCCTCCCCACACCCTATCTGGGAAGCATCCATGGTCACAGTGGCATTGGGGCTGGAAGAATAAAAGGTCGGCCTATTGTCACTTGGTCTGAGTGAAGCCACCAATGTAGGTCTTCTTTGCACGATTGCGTCAATATTATTTGGTGAGACATTTGAAGTTCCTGCATGGACACTGAGTGAAAAGAAGCCATTGTAGAATTCTCCTGTGCGTAAGAGCAAGACAAATTACATATTCCCCTGCAACCATTGTGCCCAGAACTTTCAAAACTTCCCTTGCTTGAACTTTTGTTTTGAACAGGAGATCGAACACTTGCATATGAAGAGAGTGTATCCTTTCTACTAGGAGCTTTATGGTCATTATAGTTGTGTTTAATTCTGCGCCTATAAAAACAATATGTTGAGATGGCAATAAGGCAGACTTTTCATAGTTTATAGTAATTACTAACTGGGCAGAGAGTTGTAAGGTGGTGTCCTTTTGCTTGTATTAGTAGCTGTTTGGTGGTGGCAGTTAGGAACCAGTTGTCTAGGTACGGAAACACTCAGAATCGTGAACATGACGTCTCAGTTGAACCATAACTACTGCCATGCATTTGGTGAACACTCTGGGGGTTATAGTGAGGCCAAAGGTCAGAACTCGAAACTGGTAGTGACCGTCTCCCAGCCGAAAGAGGAGATGGCTCCTGGATGACCTGTCCATTTTTATGTGGTAGTACGCATCCTGGAGATCTATAGAGCACATCCAATTGTCTTTTCCCAGAAAGGGAAGCATATACTGCAGTGTGACCATCTGGCACTTTGTCTTTCTTTCTGACTTGTTCAGTCTGCTGAGATCCAGTATCAGTCTCCAGTCCCCTGGTTTTTTTTGGAACCAAAAAGAACCTTGAGTAAGTCCTGGATCCTACCCGGTCTGCGGGGACTGACTGGATAACTCCTTTTTCTAGCAACTTCTGCACTTCTGTGGTTGCTTGATCCCTGTGATTGGGTGGAACAGCTAGGATCTTTTTGCTTTGTGGAGGTGGCAAAGAAAAGGGTATTGAGTAACCTCTGGATATGATGCTTTGTACCCACTTGTCTTTTATTTTTAGCCAGGCATCTGGGTACAAAGATAAGCATCCTCCAACTGCCTCCAGAGTGGGACAGATGGGCCCTCCTTTCAGGGGTGCTGTAAGGGCTTACTGAAAAAGGATTCCCAGTCACCCTGGTTCTGCGGACCCCCTCTGCTGCGTGGCTGACATCTTCCATTATTACCGCTTCCTCTAGCCCTGGAGGAAGGTTCACCACGTGTGTCTTAAAAAAACTCTGGGATTTTCAAAAAAACATCTTTCCCCCCGTCTAACCCTTGGAATAGGGTCTAGAAGGAGTGGAAAAACTGACTCCAACAGCAGAGAGAGTTTTTCCTTCCTGTTCACACCTGGTTAGTGTCTCTTACCTTAGGCCCAAAAAGAGACTAGCAATCGAAAGGGGTTTTAATAAAAGATGACTTGAAGGGCTCCACAAAATTACACAAGTGCATCCAGGAATGTCTCCTTAGGGCAATTCCTGAACCCACTAACCTACTCGCTCCACCGGCTGCAAAAGAAATTAGCCTCATGGATGAGTTCACTACGGAATTAAGGGTAGAGAGCTGGGATGATACCTTTTCTGTTACTCCCTCAGCTACTGAACCCTGGAGAGCATCTCCAAGCCCTTTTAGATCTCTTTGTAATCTAGTGAAGTGGGTTAGGTAATTCAAAGACCTGACAGTAAAGGTAATTGAGGAAAACATGTGCTTTTTATATCTGTCCATCATGCGCAAGTCTTTGTTCGGGGGATGAACAGAAGTGGACATTTCCGATGACTCCTTTTTAGTGGCTGCTGCTGCCACCACCATAGCATCTACAGGAACACATTTTGTCAAAAAGGTTTTATCTTCTGGAGAAGTTATGAACTTATTCGGCCTTCTAGGAACAGGCTCCACTGTGTCTGGAGAGTGCCACGCCTTTCAACAAACTAGATCCATAAGTTCAACGAAAGGCGGAGACATCCAAGTCATAGAAGGTCGACACCCAAAAGCCTTCAGGTACGCAGACTCATCATCAGAAGGGGTGATGGGCTTCCAGCCGCCTCTCTGTTTAATGATCTCTAAGATGTCAGCAAAGGAGACATCCGGGTGACTGTGGGGGACCCTTCTGAATCATATAGGTCTGTGTCTGATGCAACAGACTCCTGTGGGAAGTCCAAATGCTTCCTCTTACATGCGCTCTTCTGGGGGGACCTCTTCGAAAGGGTATTCCGGAGAGGATTCAGAAGAGCAGGGCTCACCCACTGGGGCATCCTGAGACTCTGGGTCTCTACGCCTGTGCGGGTACGGTTGAGTCGAGATGGACACTGGTCCCCTATGGGGTGGAATGGTTGGACCCAAATGTGTGGTTGTCTCGGAGGACAGTGCTCTCCTCATAGCTTTGAAAGCCCCCCCCCATGATGCGAAGAAACCTCTGGCTGTGAAGAGCCAAGTGTTCCCCACAGCACCATGGGGTTAGGCTCTGAAGAGGAGGTAGGAGAAGAGCTCACGCGAGCAGAGGCCTCAAGAGGCAAGATTGGATCCAACAAAAACTCTGCCTGACTCTCCTACCCAGACCCGACCGGCGAGTGTTGGCTCCTAGACCCCTCAGACGACAACTAGGTAGTTGGACCTTAAGATCCTGGTGCAGGTCTCTGTTCCGACAGTTGCACCACAATTGGCTCCATCCATTCTGGCTCTGAAACCACTGTTCGGGTAGGAGGAGGAATTCAAGTAGAAGGAACAGGTGCAGTCAGTTCCCAAGGCCCTCTAGGTCGGTTCCGACAAAAGTCTGGCCACTGCCGGTATCTTCAACACTTTCTGCACCACATGATCCACATCAAAATCAGAAAGGCTTCTGGAGGATCTAGAAGAGGGAGCTAGAAATGCTGCAATTTGCAGTAATGGAGACCTTAGTGTAGGAGATACTGGCTCCAATGCAGGGGACCGGCTCCTTACTTGCAAAACCAATGGCTCCAATACCAGTGGACCTGAGGTAGATGGTTCCTCGGAACCAATAGGTCTAGCCCCACTCGGAGACATTCTAGGTGTCTTTTTTAATGGTTCCGACATTTCAGAAGTAGAAGATCATCTCTTGGAAGATTTTGTCTTGTCTGATGCAGGTAACATAGATTTTTCATGTGAACTTTGACCCTTCTCGAGGGCTTTTGTAAAGGAATATTTTATCAAGACTTTTAACATCAATTTAGTTTTCGTCTCCTGGAGTACCCTTGAGCTAAAGGAGTGGCATATGGCACAATTCTTCTGTAAATGAACTGTCCTCAGGCAGTATACACAATCTGTGTGTCCATCAGTAGTTGACATCTTCTGACCACACTTTGGACACTTTTTAAACCCCAAAGTCTTAAACTCTTTTCCTTGCTTTGACATTGCAACCATTAACAGTACAGTAACCAACACAGTCCAATCTATCAAAAAAACAGTTCCTGCAGCTCTCTAACTTAAATGAGCTGGGTATACATATCAAAGTTTGAAGAAATAAGTGCAGAAGAAGAAACAACATGCCACAAGCAGAACTCTAAAGATGAACAAAGTTTTTTTTTTTTTTTTTACAACTCACAGAAGAAAAGTGCCCACTAATTTAAATGGGCTAACTATCTCTTTCAGGAAAAAATAAGAAGAAGAATTCAGAAAGGGAAGAAGAAAGTCTTGTTCTAATCTTATGTGCTGTGCTTAAGAACAGCTGTGAGCTGAGCAGCAAGCATGAGGAAGGCAAGCAACCCCAGCAATGTGGGGAAAACACCAGCTGAAGGTGGCATTAACACAACACTATAAAGGGCTCTGCACAAGCATTAACTGATAATCCCAAATTGTTTACTCCTCCATCCAGCTGGTAATTCTGCATTATGTAATGAATGTATTAAATGCAGTTCTAAGACAGTGGCATATGACAGTCTGTAAAAGCCTCCTCATACTCTAGCTGGAAGCCTATGACCAGGAATGGAGTAAAGACAGACTCCTTAGTCTTGAAGTTCAACCTCTGAGCCAACTCTTGCAGACCAAAGGTGGCCTGTGTAACAGAGTTAGCTACTTCAGCAAACAAGGAAGGACCAGTGATAGACCCTATGACTTGTACCAAAATCCGGACACCAGATGTCACATATTCTAAACTCTAATGGTCAACAGCCAAAGACAGGCATGATTTTGACACTTCACTAGATGAGCTGCAGCTCCCTCACCTCTAGCTTCCTCAACGGCTCTGCCTTTACTAAGAATCCAAGGCTACTGAACTAAAATGCAAACTTGATTTTTAGCTGTTACCCGGCCTTTTGCTTCTAATTTTTTTCCTGAGATTACGCACAAGTCCTACTGACAATCCCTGAGCTTGTTACCCTTCACTTCTGGCATCTGCCGGTACCAGGGCAGTCATGGAGATTTTCTACTTGTCTATGATAAGTGGTGAGACTAAAGAACTGCCACTTGCTGTAAGCATGAATGTTGTACTCCTTCACCAAATAGCAGATGCAGCTTTTGTGCAGGTCCTAACATTATGGTGACCACAGTTATACTTCAGAAACAAACTGCACAACTGGCAAAACAAAAAAAAAAAAAGAACTGAGAAGCAAAAGGACAAATGCATTCTTCTTACGCATGGACGCTAGAGGTCTTTAAAAAAATGGGTAAGATAGTGCAGTCAGGGTTGAGATCCCAGCTGTTACCCACTGGAGTCAGATATGTGAAGCAAGGTCTTGTTTCCACATAAAAATTATGACATTAACTTCTAGTTTTATACTGAGCTCTTGCAAGACAGTCATCCACCACATACTAAAAGCAGAAGAAAGAAAACCAGAAAATCAATCATCCTTTTCTTCTCTATGACATGTAAACCGTGTAGGGCTGAGATGAGGTTTCATTTTCCCAAGCAGTCTTTCACTAGGTGCTCAGAGACTTGCATCTCTTTCTGCAACTTAACAAAGATAATGTACTACTTTTAGTACAGCGAATAGCTTATTTTGTCCTCATGCATACAATTATAATCTAAGTATTCTCTGTGCTCTGTTCCTGTGTCATAGATGTACTATAATGGCATTCACTTCCACTTTTTAATATTTTGCTAAAGGACTGCTTTCAAAATATTGAGTTTTGCTATTATTTTACTGGTGTGTTTCTTTATGTTGATTGTTTTGCTTAGTTGGTGTGAACACAAATACTATTCCTTCACATGATGTGCAAGTATAAAATAAAATCATCTTATTGTGATGCTGTGTGCGCATGTTCAAAACAGACCATCAAATTTGCTGCAAAACTGTCTTACAAGATCTTTTTTTCTAAATTTTATCTACAATAACGCAGATAAAAATTAAAAGCAAGGAAGCCTAGAGATATACAAACATGATTAAGACATCTGTACAATGAGATAGTCACACTAAAATCTAATGTAATTAGGTCAATTAACAGTTGTATAACTATTAAATATGTTAAAACTATACAAGACTAACACTCAAATTAATCCTTTCATTACAGGTGAAGAGTTCCCCTGGCATCCAATAACACTACCAACATTCTAGGTGAAGAGATTTTCCATTTTTCCTTTTCTTTTTTAATTTGAAATCATAAAATTTACTGTTCAAAATCAAAAACAAGTACTCATCCATCCTTCAACAGGTAAGGGGTAACCATTTTATGTGTATAATTAATGTACTAATGAAACAATTATCTGTAACAGAAAAATAAATTACCATAAAATGAAACTGAAAGTCAGACAGCATGTCAGTCATTAGCATGTCATCTCTCTTCTCTACCTACTTTACACACTTTACAATGAGGAAGTAATGGCCATCCTGTCCATGGCCTGTTGCCATGTAAGGTAAGGTAAGTACTTACATTAGCTGCTTAGACAACACCAACATCAATGCTTACTTGACAATTTCTCATCAAATTCAGACAGCTCACTGAAATGACTAGATGCTTCAAGTGGCTTGGCTTATGTCCTCCTGCAGTTTACTGAGCAGCAAAAGCCACTCCTGACAGGAGGCGAGACAATTTGATTACAATCAAATATCAGAAATGTATCCGGTCAAAAGTGGTTATTTTGGGAGGCACCAGATATTTTGTGTGTGTGTGTGTGTGTGTGTGTGTGTGTGTGTGTGTGTGTGTGTGTGTGTGTGTGTGTGTGTGTGTGTGTGTGTGTGTGTGTGTGCACTCATGTACATGCATTTGAAGGAGACAAAGAGAAAAAGGTGAAATACATTACTGTGGCTAGAATTTACATCAATTGGTCACAGTCAAAATCAGAGGTGTACCCTGTCAGAACATGGTTATTCTTGGAGAATGGAAGGCAGTCTGTGTATGACAAGACTGATCTTCACAAGATGCTGATCAGTAATAAGCACAGAGTCATGGGCATAAAGTGTGAGTGAGTAAATGTATGTGCGCCTGCGTGTGGAAGAAATGAAGATATTCTTTGGTTGTCATAATTGTTAGTTTTACTATTACAATTTTATAACATACTTAATGGAAATGTCATTATTCTCTGATCCTTACAAGCATGTACTCTCTGCCATTTTTGCCACGGAAAAAAATATATAAAACCAAAAATACAAACATTATTCATTTCATCCCTAAAATAATGTTTTCAAGTAACCAAAGTGTTCAAACAGAAAAATAAAAATAAAATGCTATTAAAATTGTGAACTGGGACTTGGAAACTCAAGATGCAGCAGTTCTGTTGTCTTTTACTAGTAAATTCAAAAGTGTTTTATAGACATAAAATAATGAACAGCAGCACCAATAATTTTACATGGGGAATTAGAATTTGACAGAGTGTCAAGATGTATTTTATACAGTTTCTGTAAGGTGGGGGTATATGATTTCTTTTGAGTACAGAGTGTGCAATACAGGCCAGAAATACATCTATAATGAACTAGAACTGCATTATAAATAAACTCCTTGTGTATTTGCCAGAAAAACAATGACATTTCTGTTACTAAAAATATGCCACTGTAAATAAGTAATGTATGAACCTGGGTTAACCATCTCAATTTCTGTGCTAAGCTACATGAAAGTATTTAAGGGAAGAATGGAAATTGTAACTACAGGACATATCTGAGTATCTATCTACAACTATTTTAAAGTTTTACTCAATAAGCCTTTCGGCTTTTCCCAGTTAGGGGTTGCCACAGCGGAACTCCCGCCCGCTAATGATTGGCAGTGGATTTTTACGTTGCCAGCCCGATACCCAACCTTCAAAGAAGGCATGCCCATTCATGCACGCACCTACCTGCATGTCTTTAATGTCACTCAATCATGGGGAGAACATGCGGACTCCACACAGAAGACGCTCCAGCTGAGATTTGAACGGGAGAACCTCTTGCTGTAAGGCGACACCGCTAACCGCTGCACCACCGTGGCCTATTTTAAAGTTTTACTAAGAAGCAAAAAAGAAAAAATGTACACTGCCTCGTACATAGGCTTGCTCAATCACATCACTGTCACAGGCTGGCCTGCTGCACTTTGCTTTGTTTTATTTAGGGGTGACTACACATTTTTAGGAAAATGAATACAATGCACACTCTATATATGCAGAGGTGTAGCTAACTATTCTGGCACCTGGTGCCATTCCCTGACCGCCCCCCCCCCTCGACTTTAACTAAACAGAAAAACATCCTCTTCTTGGATTAGAAAAAATGAACTACAGCAAATTGTTGGTTACATTTGTAGCAAGCAGCTATTACAGTTTATGACTCACACTGAGTGCTAAAGTGCTTCAGATCTGACTACAAATGCAATAGTGGCATTCACTTCTGAATGTCAGTAATGTAATGTAATGGAGATTGCATAGCATCTGCCAATCACACCCCCTAATTCTTTGTACCAGGGACAGCTGCCTCCTTCACCACACCCTAACTACACCTCTGTATATTTGCACTGAGTTTGCATTAAATTAAAAGTACAAAAACATATATATTGCTCCTGGATAACATTTTCTGTACTAGAAATAGGTCACCCTAAAACTTCCTGTATTGACCATGGAAATATGGTAGAGTCAACTTCAGCTCTGAGCCCCATTTTCCTTAAGAGTAGAATGGCAGTCTTGCACTTTGTAGCACTGTACCAAGGTATAATTTCCTAAATGTTTTGTTAAGTACCGTCAAAGAATGCCACGGACTATGATGGCTCTTTTTATGCACAAGTACCAAATTCATGGTTTTACAGGTATTTCACAGAGTCAGACATTTTGCATTGTACTTGTGCATTGCAAGCAAGGATATGACTTCTGTCCTAGGAGAGGAATGCAAAACATACATAGCCTTCAAGAAATAGTGACTAGTACAGAGGTTAAAAAAAATCTCTTTTGATGCAAGCAATCCTAAAGACAGGGTCTGCTGGCTACTAGAGTCTATGAACAAATTAAATGTTAATATAAAAAAAATTCTAGTATTCTATTTCAAATTACCTTTTGTACAAATACTTAAAAATGAAGGCAATTAACAACCAGCTCAAACACAAATATGAGGCTATTTTCTGCTTTATAAATGACTGATTACCTGGCTTACCAATTCATATATTTTTTGATAACTTTGAGAGATTAAGCAAAAACTAGAAGATGCAACTGCTCTAATGAAGAGACCAAAATTCACAAGTCCAAGACAGAAATCAAACAAAAAGAAATTGGTCTCACCACGATGTATTTTTTGAAATGAAACTCCGTAACTCGTAGTTGCAAAAAAGGAAGTAAAACTTTATTCCATGTAACAAGAGAAACGATAAGCGCTTTCGCGTAGGTAAGACTACGTTTCATCAGATAATATTTTAAGTTAAAAACTTTCTCTTTTAAACTAAAACTGGCGGGAACTTGACTCATTAAATCATCAATTTGTTAATTAATTAGATGAACAAATCCTAACCAAACAATTCTACGTGATGTCATTCAATAGCAAGTGCAAGAAAGTTGTATAACATTCTCTAGTCCCTTTATTATGGGAATCATTCTTGTGTAGAATAATACAACTTTTAAATACATATGTGGACCACTTTTAAAACACAATTATGAATGACTATTTTTAAAAATAAGATTACTGCTTTAACAGAAAACTATTTCAGCACCCAATTCATCATAAATTTTAATAAATATTCCATTAAAACATGATGTATGTATATGAACTGTATATGTTGTAAATATGAAATGGGTAATTAATATAAATATAAATATGTATATAAATATGTATATAAATATGTATATAAATATGTAAACATGATTGAATGAATAAGTGTTTAATAAATACGAATTAATGAATATTATGAACTGCTGAAATGTAACTTGTGTATCTATTAAATCTGAACATTCTAAAGTGCTATAGTTTAAGCTGGGATAAAATACTATGATCTTTGTTAAGTAAAAATATTAAAACATAACTGTATATTTACAATTTATATTATATACAATTATATAAAATTATATAAAAGCTGTTTATATTCCATCTGAAAGTATTTAGCAAATTGTGTATCACAATCTATTATTTAAAATAGGTTTAATGGAAACAAATTTATTTAGACCTGGAGAAAGGTGAGCTCCAAGCCTAAAAATCCACTTTAACTCTGCCATGGCTAAACCATTACTAGTATCTCCTCTTCTCTTATTCATTGAGACTACTTCTAGAATCCTAAAACAAAAAACATGATCTTTGTTATCTTTAATATGTAAGGCTAAGGCTTTATTTTCACAACCTCTCTTAATTTCATAAAGATGGTTATAAACTCTGTCTGTTAGCCTCCGTTTAGTAAGGCCAACATAAAAAGCTGTACATTTATTACAGGTTGCTAAATATATTAAATTTTTTGTTAAGCAAGTGGCATAAAACCTAGGAATAAACTTAAAATTTAAGAATGGATGAGTGTAAATTTGTTGTGATGAAATGTATGAACATCTATTGCAACTCATACAAGGGAAAGTACCTGTTTTATTATTAATAGTGACAAAGGTACTATGATTATGAATGAAAGTGTCACATAAAATCTGGTTAAGATTTGGACAATTTTCATATAAAAATCTGGGTTTTTCACCTACTATATGCTTCACTAGCTCATCCGTGATCAGTATAGTCCAATTTTTACAAATAATTCTCTCCATCTGTTTCACATCACTAGTATACTTAATGACATATTTTAAAACCTTAGATTTATTATGTATAAACATTCTTTCTGGAGGTGCACTACTTTTGCCATTTCTAATAACTTTATTAGATGTAGCATCCTTTACAACTTGATCTTCCATTATACCTTGTCTAATACTTTTTATTAATTTAGTGTCATAGCCTCTGTCAATAAATAAGGACTCAAGTTTGTCAGCTTCTATAATTAATGAAGTACTAGATTTGCATAACTTAGAAATTCTTGTAAATTGGCTTTTTACTATGCCAGAGAATGTATGCCTTGGATGCATACTATCGAAGCTGAGCAAGGTATTGGTCCAACATGGTTTCCTATAGATGTAATAGTTCCTTCATTAGTTAAAGTGAGAGTTACATCTAAAAAGTTTACCTTAGTTAACGAAGAATCCATGGTAAATCTAAGATATGTCGTTGTGGTTTCTAAATATTTAAAAAATTGCTCAAAATCAATCTGTGTGCCTTCCCATATAATTAATACATCGTCAACAAAACGTTTATAATATTTTACTTTGCTAAAAATTGGATGATCAAATAAGTATTTCTTTTCCCAGCTAAAAACTACTAGGTTGGCGTATGTATTAGCACAGGGGGTGCCCATGGTCACCCCCCCCATGTTTGTAAATAATTGACATCGCCAAACATAAAAACATTATTGTTGAGAACCAAATCCAAAAGTTGACAGATTAGAATAACTTTATCCCCAGTAAATGTAGGTTCACTGACAAGTAATTCCCTAATAGCTTCCAGGCCTACTTCATTTGGAATAGAAGTAAATACATTTGTTACGTCCAATGTCACTAAGAGATACTTATTAGGTACCTTATCTAACTTCAATTGTAGTACACTATCTAATAGTTCGTAAGTATCTTTCAAGATAGAAGGGATAGAGTCCACAAGTGGTCTAAGATTATATTCAATGTATTTTGAAATATTGGACGTGGCCCACCCTTTACCTGAGACAATGGGTCTCATAGGGATGGGTGTGACTTGTTTGTGAATCTTAGGTAGTCCTTTAACAACCGGTGTTAATGGGTGTTCAATGAAAAGATAATTATACAAATCGATACTAATCTGTCTACAAAAAAGTAAATCATGAAGAGTTTCCTGTACCATCACAATAATCTTGTTAAGGTCATTCAAACTAATAATTTTATATGTGTTGAAATCTGAAAGTAAATCTAACATAAGTGTCTCATATTCTTGTGTATTGAATATAGCAATCCCTCCTCCCTTGTCAGCAGGTCTAATAACTACTTCAGAGGTTTTCTTAAGTTTAGTTAACGACTTAAATTCAGCTGGAGAAAGATTCACATAGACAGCCCTCTTAGTGTGCTTAGAAAACAGTGAATAAAAATCTTTTTCACATGTTTTTAAAAAACTTTTCACGCTGACTGGTAATATTGGAACAAAATTACTTTTGCATTTAAAAGCTCTGTTAAAATCTGTGGTTGTTTCATTTGTATCCTTAAAAAACATTTTCAGTGAAACTGATCTACAAAACAAACGTAGATCAAACAAAGTACCCGTTAAATTACTGCATGATGCAGGAATAAAATTTAAACCTCTACTTAATAGTGCAATGTCAGAGTCATCCAACACCAAAGTAGACATATTAAAAGGCAAAACAGTCAATTTCTTGCTTTTCTCGTGTCTTCGTACCTTTCTCCTGTGAATTTGCGCTTCCTGGGTCCTCTGCTGCTTGATCGCCCCCTGTTGCGAGATACTTGTTTTATTGGATAAGGCAAAAAACGAGAATCCTGCTTGGCTTTAGGTATGGCTCCTGAAGCAACTTCTGTTGGAATATCCAAAAAGGCTTGCTGATTTGGCGGTGGAGTCGCAGGAACTCGTTCCTTATTACTAATGCCTGCAGGAGACGTGGGTCCTATATTAGGACCTGTAGAATTCATTAAAGCCACAGAATTATTGTCATTTAAATGAAAGTTAACTCTTGAGGAAGAAACAAGGTCTGCATATGCATCGTCAGCACGTTCACGTACTTGCGTTGCATTATACCTCGGCCAAACAAATATTTGACAGAGTGAAAAATCTTTATGATCACGTTGTAGTTTTTTTAGTTTAGTTTGTTTCAGCCTATCGCTGAAAGTGTTGATGCGCATACAAATGTCTTGTAATTTAGACCTACATTGTTCTGATTTAAAACGGGAAGCAAGATTTTTATAGGATGAATCAATCTTAATACGCAAATCTGCTTCTAAAGGTGCAAAATATTCAATCAAAAGCCTCATATAACTGAACCCCAACTCAATGTTGAGATCTTGCCATTTTTTTAGGAGAATAGGATGGTTTTCTCCATATGTGGGCATGCAGAGAACCCGCATGCCCCTGGGTACCACACGGAAGTGTAGTGAGGCTTCCAAATGTTGCCTTTGCCAGGCATAACGCTGCAGTCTATATAAATCATCCTCAAACTCTTTGGAGAGTTTGAAAAAGTCACTTAAATTCTCATCTGTGTATGGTGTATTACTAAAGTCAGTAGTGTCATCTAGGTCCAGAGCCAATAAAGGGTTCGTCTGACAGTGTAACAGTCCATTGAGTGCAGTGCTGGTATCCCTCGTCTCTGGCCGGTATTCTAGTTCAACATTAGATGCTTCCATCGTGTCAGGCAGTCGCAACACAAAATTAACGAAAAAGCAAAAACTAGAAGATGCAACTGCTCTAATGAAGAGACCAAAATTCACAAGTCCAAGACAGAAATCAAACAAAAAGAAATTGGTCTCACCACGATATATTTTTTTAAATGAAACTCCGTAACTCGTAGTTGCAAAAAAGGAAGTAAAACTTTATTCCATGTAACAAGAGAAACGATAAGCGCTTTTTTATATAATTGTATATAATATAAATTGTAAATATACAGTTATGTTTTAATATTTTTACTTAACAAAGATCATAGTATTTTATCCCAGCTTAAACTATAGCACTTTAGAATGTTCAGATTTAATAGATACACAAGTTACATTTCAGCAGTTCATAATATTCATTAATTCGTATTTATTAAACACTTATTCATTCAATCATGTTTACATATTTATATAATATTTATATACATATTTATATTTATATTTATATTAATTACCCATTTCATATTTACAACATATACAGTTCATATACATACATCATGTTTTAATGGAATATTTATTAAAATTTATGATGAATTGGGTGCTGAAATAGTTTTCTGTTAAAGCAGTAATCTTATTTTTAAAAATAGTCATTCATAATTGTGTTTTAAAAGTGGTCCACATATGTATTTAAAAGTTGTATTATTCTACACAAGAATGATTCCCATAATAAAGGGACTAGAGAATGTTATACAACTTTCTTGCACTTGCTATTGAATGACATCACATAGAATTGTTTGGTTAGGATTTGTTCATCTAATTAATTAACAAATTGATGATTTAATGAGTCAAGTTCCCGCCAGTTTTAGTTTAAAAGAGAAAGTTTTTAACTTAAAATATTATCTGATGAAGCGTAGTCTTACCTACGTGAAAGCGCTTATCGTTTCTCTTGTTACATGGAATAAAGTTTTACTTCCTTTTTTGCAACTACGAGTTACGGAGTTTCATTTAAAAAAATACATCGTGGTGAGACCAATTTCTTTTTGTTTGATTTGAACTTTGAGAGATTAAAAGACACATTAACTGGCATCCGTTTTCAAAAGTTTTACAGTCTCCTCTGTGCATACTTACTCAAATGTCTATTAGTGTCATATCTGACAGCATATTATGCTAAGGTTGTCAAAGTGATTAAATTGGCAATACGGCTGCAGTGCAGGGGATATTATATTGCATTTGTGGTACGTTTTCTTAACAGCTTTTTAGCAACTGCTTTTAATTTTGTTTTACCTTAGTTACTTGGATTGCGTGAGCTGGTGGTGCATTTTGTGTGTGTGTTTTTTTTTCACATTCCCCTTATTACTGGGACTTTGAATTTGGTATATATAAGATAGGGGTATATCGTTTTTGTCTGAAGAAGTCTGTTGTGGTGGATGAAAACGTGCAAGAATTGTGTAGTGTTTGTTTTTAAAAATGTTTGAGCTGTTGGAGTCTCCTTTCCATCTTGTGGTTATCGTGTTTATGGTGGAATACCTCTCATGTTAGTTTGGGTATAGGGGAAAAACCCTTATATGAGGGTGCAGGGGGGTTTCTCTTGTAAATAATGACTTTTGTGTTTATGTTTCTTCAGTCAGGCTTTTTGATACTGAAAAAAATAATAAAATGTAACTTTTGTTCTAAATTCTCTTAATCAAACATAGAGAAACCATAAGGAAGTGTTAATTTTATGACAATGTGGAAATATTAGTCTTTTTACAGTTATCATAGTATACTGTATTTTAAATCGGTACAAACCACTAAACAAAATTGTATCCTAGCCATGTTTTTTTTTTAACCGAACATTCTAGTTTTCTGACCAAAGATTCAGGTTAACTACCTGGATGTACTGAAAAACAAATAAGCAACCAGTAAATTGAGCACAAAAGTAATTATATGTACTAGCTCATGATGCAGTCATGGCCTTCAAATGATGAGGACAACTAACGTGTTACTAGCTAATAACTTTTTTAAATGATGAGGACAACTAATGTGTTACTAGCTACTAACTTTATTTTATTACAGCTTTATAATCTACAGGTCCTAAGTATAAGTATTGTCTACCATCTTGCACAAGTTATATGACAAGACTGATGAGCCAGCATTGGAGAGATCCCAGTGCAAATGGGATCATTACCAGTAAAAAATATTGTCTCATCATACAACATACATTAGGAAGAATGCCAGTAGTTTCAAAGCTACAGTGATATGGCTAGGGTGGGGCAAAGAGGACAGCCACCCTGAGCTCAAAGTGTTAGAGAGCACACCTGGCAGATTCCAATTGATCTTTAATGCTTTACCAGCACTGAATTGCATTTGCTGTCAGAAATGAAGTACTGTAGTGCTTCATGTGTGGTACAAACTTTAGCAGCTGCTTGCTACATAGTAAGGAGCCCGCTACAGTTTAAAAGTTTTTTCAGCTTTACGTTGAGGGAGGCACCAGGTTGGGATATGGCAATAGGTGCAAAGCACCTGTTGAATTTTAGATACAATACTGTTTAGCTGCAAACAGATTTCAGTGTTAATCTGTTTTAATTGCAGACTTGAAGCACTGTATGCAAAACAACATACGGGTTCATATCAGTATGACAAATATAGGAAAACTACCAGTTTTGAATCACCACTCTTCCTGTAAAATGCTATTCTCTAAAAAGTACAGCATTATGAATTCAAGGTGGATAGCAACAATTATTCTCCTAAAATGGGGTTAAAGCAGCCTACCAATTTCCTGAACTGCAGCTTGATTTCTGCCCATCTGGAGACACATGGACCCGAAGAATGCACTAAGCACTGGGAGCTATAGTCCAGCTCTTAATCAGTGCCTGGACACCACAGAGATGTACAGCAAAGCAGCAGAACAAATATACAGCTTAACAAAACCACATGTCCACTGCAGATAAGTGAATCTGTGGTCACTCCCACTACAGAATGCCTAGATCCCACCCAGCATCACGATTGCTTATAGCAAATTGATGTTACCATTTGTACAACTGAAGCATTACGTTCAATATAACTGTAGTGACATGTTATGATTCATAATTAGGAATTTCCTCATCCTTCGTATTCTTCTAGTGAGAAATCAAACAATAACTATGCAGCATTATTCACTGGAGTAAGAAAGCTATGTGGCCCTTAACAAGCTTAATACAGTATTTGTTTTTGTTTTTATTTTATGCATTTGTAACCCTTGGTAAGATGCACTAGGTCCAGGCTCAGAACTGCCTCTATGAAAAATACAACCCCCAAAAAAAAAAAATAATAACAAGAGATTTAAAAAGTAGTGTTTCGTGTGTATAACAGTATTCAAGAATTTCAAAAAGCACCAAAAATAGAAACATCTCTCATCTTCCAACATCAGCCACATTAAGAGCTCTCAATAAATGATTGTAGCAGTTCTGAACAGTATAATATGGGCTTCTGGAACCACAGTAGAGAGGCCAATCTATCCAACAAAGTATGTGTGGCAGCTTTCACTTCCTTCTATAATGTTCCATGGCCACATCATTTAAGACACTTGCAGGCTCAAAGAAACAAGCACAGGTTTGTCCCTCATATGACAGAATTCCCTCCACAGATAAGTCATTGCTGAGCTGGTGGTGTGACTTCTACTATCTGCACATATGCATCATTGGAGGTTGATGCAGTCACACAGTTCTGCTGCACAAATTCATTGCAGATCAAGGGATATGGGAAGGGGAAAAACTCTCGATGTCCTACTAATGGCTAAAAGTACTGTTGTATAATTTAACTTAAGTTAAACCTGCTCTGCCAAGAATATGGAAAAATTACAACAGATAAAAGAATCCCTACTAGCTATTGAAAGTTGACTCAGTTGCTTCAAAACCCCCAAAAATCTAAACTAATTCTATTAATCCCCAAACAGTTTTCTCGCCAAACAATTCTTGTCAACATTATCCCTTCTGACTGTACCAAAACTGAACTTGTAACACACACAAAACTTCTAAGTATCATAACTAATGAAACTTTGAAAATCGACTTTCATCTAAAACAAGTAGTAAAAAAAACAAACTAAAAAACTTTAAAAATATTGTGCCCTCTATAGGGTAAAACCCTACGTTACAGATGACACAGCTCATCTACTCACGATCCTTCGATATGGTACTCTCATTTTTATAAATCTGCACGCCACCCAATCCCACCCACTCAAACAATGCTACAATTAAAATAGCAAAATTTGTTGCTAATACCCTATACAACTTCAGTGGACTGAACTGCGACATATCTTCTCTCATTCAGTCACAACACGTAACCTAATATACAAATCAGATAAATGCCCCAGCATCGGCAACATAAATTCATTACTACACTGCCACAATAGCTCAATGCTCCAAAGATAAGTGCTTATTACTTGTCACAAAATCTAATAACTCTGCAGAGGACTCCCTCTACTGCTGCTGTGTATCCAAAATATGGAACTCCATCCCACTCACCCTAAAACAAAATGTATTCTGTGATGCTCGTACAAGTCAACACAACCGATAAACAATCAAGGAAACTGTACTTGCGGAAAAATATATTCAATAAGATAAACAAGTCTGTTTGGCACTTTCAACAAAAAAGTATGTGCATTTAACATGAACATATGATTATATCTCTATTTAACAAAGGGCACTGTGTTCATCACTGTATAGACACTGAACAGTACATCTGCCAACTTTCCTTAAAATACAAAAAAGGCTATGTTTTTGCAGGACAGTCAAGCCTCTTGCACCCCTTCCCATGTCCATACCTACATATTTCTACATATACTAACCCCAACATCATACAACAGTGGGGAAAATGGTAAACTTCCATATTTTCATTGTTCTGCAGCCTTGCATAAATACACTTCTCCCCATCGATTAACCTACAGATCAACTAAAATAATTTGATACTGTTGTAGCTTAAAAACAGATAAATCATCCAAAGGCAGTGACTTCATGAACGCAAATGTGTGTATATATGTAAACCTACATATGCACGTACACACACCCGCACACACACACATTTGTGCAAAACATATGGGTAGCAGTGATGTAAAACCGTAAGAAATATACCTGCTCAGGAATGGAGTAAATAATTAGTATAAGTAACTGCAGGCACTCCTAACCTTTTCTATAGAGTGAAAATCTTGTAGTTTGTTATAACCTTTTTGACATAGCATTTCAAGAAAAAAAATCTCAAGTTGTCTTGCACTTATGACAGTTCACTTATGGGCAACAACATACATTTTGTACGTGGCAAAATGCCCAGTGCTGCCTTATCTTTCTTTGCATTTTCCAAGGTTTTTTTTAAATCTAGCAATGCTAGCTGTCAGTGTGGATGTATTCGCTCGTGAAGACTGCATGTAGGTGGTGTGCTGAAACTTGTTTTGGACAGAAACTTTAATGGGTGCATGCACTGTAGCTAAAATCATACTATATGCATATATGAGGCTGGGGAAGGGAGTCATAAAAGTACACTGATACTTTATGACACAGCAGTCCACATTAACTGTTACAGCCTTTTACATTATAGTCCTAGACTAAGTGTTCATCATGTAATGGTAGTTTTCAATAAGTATGCTGTAGCTTATGTGCACAGCTCCTTTCCAGTGCTTCTATTTTGTCTAAATTAAAAGTTGCGGCTCATAAAGATGGAGAAACCAAAGAAAAGGCTCCAGATTTACATGATATGTACATATTGAGAAGACTTCTGAAGTATGCATATGTAGCAAGCAGCCCCATCTACTGGACACAAGTTTGCATAAAATGCATGTAAATGAAGCAAAAATTGAACGCTGCAGAAAATGTATAACTAACAGATTAACACATTCCACACCTCTATGGATATTTTCTACATTTTCTTGTTTTAAAGTACTAATTATTCCTTGATTTAAAACAATAAGCAATTTAACTGCAGTACACAAACCTGTAATCATTTTAGCCCAGTCCTAACCATCAGAAGTACAATATTTCTTCCATTGTGCTGTACTATTTTATAGCCAAAGGAACCTAAAATGCATGTAGTCCACACATATTCCACCAAAGTAGCAACAAGTATTAAGCATTTTTACCATTTTAAAATCTGTCTCATACCCATGTTGTTAATCTTTTCATTCATTTTAAAGACTTCCTAAATATGAAAGTAAAAATCATTCCCAGGATTAGTTTTTTTGGGGCAATTACCTCCCCACAGTACCTACAAGTTTGCTGTATTCAGAATGCAGAGCTGCAATCAGTTCATATTAGAATAAAACAAATGTAGTAAAAAAAAATCACAACTGATATTAAATGCAATATAATTTGAAGGAAAAAAAAAGAACAAATAAAATATTATAAAAGCACTGTAAAATCTTGCACTAAAGCTAGAATTTCAAGAGATGCATCTAAGGACCATGGTAATTCCTAGGGTTTCATCAGACAGAGTCAAGGTTGCAACCAAGCATACATCACATACATCATGATGAACATTTTTTGGAAATATAATTTTACTTAAAAATTCAGATATACAAAATATATGTTTTCAATAGATATTTTTTCGACTCCCATATCTACAGATCTTCAAAATGCTCTTGTAATTACCTATCCATTCCATTCCCCAAGAACTTTGATGCCCATTCATTCCCCTCTAGGGCGAATGCCACTGAAGCCCATTGGGTGACACCAGTGCATGACACAGATGTCAAATAGGCACTAATATGGAGACTATGTCTGTAATCCCTAACCTTCCAGAGGTATTGATGTGCACACCTATATCAGCATAGGGGCTACTACCCCTCTATATCCAATGCTCATACATTCCTTCATGTGCATAAACAAGAGTTACCTTCATCAGTTTAGGAAGCCAGAGATCATATCCTTCTTAGAATCAATGTCCTGCTTTACATGCTACAGGCCTTCTGCCTGGGAACTGACATGCCACTGACACTGATTTCCCCTCATCCCCTTTCTGCTCTTCCAGCACTCAAGGCTCTATTCTAAGTCTGGTTGCATAGGCCACAGAGCTTTATCTGTTTGCTCCATAAAGCAGGCTGCATATAGAAAATAAATATAATAAACTATCATAACTCCAAGGAATACAACATTACATATTCATATTAGAATAAAACAAGTAATGAAATATCATCAAAATATTGGAATGCTTTAGGAAGTAATTAACCTATTTCTTTTAACAACAAATGCTTTTCAAAATATAATTTTGAGCAGTACGATGTATTTGAATTGAAATTTTAAAAAGCTTTGACATATTCAGTATAATTTTATGGTCAAAATTACAGAGTTTGCTAAATTGCCAATTTTTTAGACAGCTATATGGGACTAGTATTGCAAAGATGTGCAGTCCATAAGCCTGCAGAGTTTAAGGCCTACATATTGAAGATTGATTCACCATTACAAATGTCCTGGCTACACAGTTACTAGTTACTGCTAAAGTAGAGCTACGGAGATCAGAGTAAAAAAAAAACATATCTAATGAGCAGCTAAAAGGTTGCCATAAAGAACACCATTTTAGGAGGATGGAGTAATATGTCATGTGATTTGGACTGCTTTAAATGAATATCAAGTATCCAAATTAAACAAAAATGGAGTGCAAGGATAAAGACTAATGTAAAGCTTATCAAAGATCTAAGTCACCCACATATCAAAACTACGAATCAGCACAGTATACATCAGACATGTCTTCCATAATAACAGAAATGGAGGGGGAGGTTTCAAGGCAGCAAAGATAAATTATATTCATTAACTACTGAGTTGTGAAGACAGAAAATAACTAAGGGGGATTACTAGTATTAAAAAAAGAAATGAAAGCAGTGTTAAACAACTGAAAAGGCTACATTTAGAGAGATAAAAAACTTCCTATTTGAGACATTAAAAACAAAACTGAAGCAATTAATTTGCAGTTAAACATGCTATAACATGGTAAGAACTGATGAGGAATCCAGACATGGTCTAAGCTGCTTGAGAATAAATAATACTGCCCTAGCAGTACAGCATACACCACTCTGCAGTTTACAGTGATATTTTGTTCAATGATCAGACCGAGTTTCTTCCAAAACAGATAATTTTTTATTGACACAACAAAAACTGGTTTAAATTTTGCCAGGAGAGAGAAAAACTGTGAAGAAATGTCAAGAAAAAATAAACTTGCAGCTGAAAAGAAAGCTTGGTCCATTTGCCAATTTTATGACTACATCTTAAAATAGGTGCATTAAACTTATATAACCCATCCATAACCTGATGCTACTAAACCACATAGCCCTTCTAAAACCTCAGCTTTAACCCTAACACTCCCTTCCTACTCCTTAAACCTAAATTCCCCAACTGCTCCCTAACACCAAGACTTCTCTCTCCTGGTCCCTAACCCTGCATTACCTGATTACTCCCTACCCTAAGACTTCCCTTCCGCTTCCTAAACCTAAATTCTCTGATCACTTCTAGCCCTAACACTCTCCTTCCACTCATTAAACCGAAGTTCTCTCTGCTTATTCCCTAAACCTGAAATCTACTCTCTAGTCCTAAGGCTACATCCTCCAGCTAGTGGTGTTACTGAGCAACACAAACTCAAGTACTTACCACGGATAAGTAATCTGCGAGCTACAATACTCAGATTGTAAGGTGGGGTGGGGAGAGCAGGCATCCACAAAGGGGTACAGGGGAGGGTGACCCCTACAAAAACAGTAGTGGAATAAGTTATGTCAACAAAAGAAGCTACTTTTTTACTGCATGAATGTTTTACTATCCATGGAAGAAAGTTATGTCTTTGATAGACACTTTGCAAAAATTAAAAGATATACTCTGATAACTTGAGTGTTACATCTATACAGCATTTGTTTACATTGAATACAACTATTGAGGTCAGGCTGATGTAAATATTGTATATAGTTATTCAAATGTCACATATAAAATATTATGGAAATTTTATGATATTATTTGAAAATAAATACTATTTGAGTAAAACAAAAAAAAAGCTACTTTAACAAATTAAGTTTCCACTTCCACCTTCCCAATAATTGAAACTAACCAAATATTAAAACAAACTTCAGAAAACAAAAAAAAAAAGGTGATGATAGTTCCAACAAACACAATTTATTGTTAGCGCTTTTATCTACTATAATCAGTAAACTTCTTCAGACAGTACAGTTGTGTACCTACCATAAATGTAGATGTTCGAGTGTATTTACTGTTGCAGTCATTACACTTGGGTTATCCTGCTGGCAGGCTACCCGCAGTCGGCCTAAATTCCAAAGTCTAGGTCCGGCGTTGGTTGCTGTCGCCTCTTCCCTGACATCAGAGCACCAGGGGTATACAAGATACAGCCGACACCATTTTCTTCAGTTTTTCTTGCCCCAGATGTCAGGTGCTCCCAAATTGGTAGGCTGAAAATGATGTCAATAAATATGCATGCACAAATATACACATTTCCTTCATCTACAAGCAAATACACCACATAGGTTGTATAGGATAGAGAAGTACAGATAAGTCCCAATAAATAAAAGGGGGATGCTGGATGGGTAACCTGGACTGCAACAGTGAATACACTTGAACATCTACATTTATGGTAGGTACACAACTGTACTATGTTCATCGTGTTTCACTGTTGCAGTCATTACACTTGGGTTGAATCCAAAAGCTGAGGTTGGGTGGCTGGATCTAAACAGGATTAGGAGAGGCTATAAGGCTCTGCAGAACTGCAGTGGCAAAGCCTGCTCTGGATTTAGAGTAGTGAGGTAAGTGGTAGTGCTTGGCAAAAGTGTGCACTGAACTCCAAGTTGCAGCCTCTAAAATGTCTTTGGTTGGTAATCCTCTGAGGAAGGCTGCTGAAGTGGCTGCTGCTCTGGTTGAATGTGGCCTAATGCCCTTAGGCACTGATTTGCCATATTGTGAATAGCAAAAAACGAATGCAGTGGCCTATCCATTTTGAAATAGCCTGCTTTGAGATAGCCTTTCCCTGTGATCTTGCAGCATATGCTACTAAGAGTTGCTCAGTCTTTCTGAAAGCTTTAGTTCTGTCCAAGTAGAGGCATAGCTGTCTGTATGTCCAAAGAATGCAGGAGTCTCTCACCCTTATTCGGTGGGTTTGGATAAAAGGTAGGCAAATGAATGGTTTGGTTAAGGGCCACACTGGACATTACCTTAGGCATAAATGTCGGGTTCGTCCTCAGAGAAACCCTGTCTGGATGGAAAATGATAAAAGGTTCCACAGCCATGAGTGCCTGTAACTCTGAGACTCGTCTTGCAGAGGTTATTGCTAGGAGCAGAGCTGTTTTCCAAGATAAGAACTTTATTTCAGCTGTATTGGCTGGCTCAAAAGGTGGCAGTGTGAGTTTTTCCAAGACATAATTGAGGTCCCATGCAGGTATTGGTGCTCTGCTTGGAGGTCTTATGTTTTTGGCCCCTCTGAGGTACTGTCTTAGCAATGGATGTGAAAAAATTGGTGGTTCCGTATTGTATGAGCTGAAATGGCAGAGGCGTGGATTTTAATTGATGAAAAGGATAGGCCTTTGTCCAGCATCTCAGTTAGGTATTGTAAAATCTGAGGAATATTTGGTACAAACGTGTCAATTCCTTCTGCCTGGTTCCAAGCACAGAATCTTTTCCATTTTTCTGCATAAGATTTTCTGATACTGGGCCTCCTGGCCTCCAAAATAACATCCATCACTGCTTTAGAGAGAGGTGTGTTCTGAATGGCTACATTATCCGCCATGCTGCCAGATTTAGGGTTCTGAGTTAGCTGTGCAGGATCTGATTGTTTTGTTTGGTCAGTAAACGAGGAATTAGAGGCAATGTCCAGGATGGGCCTTGAGACAAGCTCTTTAGGATTGGGTACCAGTGCTGGCGGGCCAGTCTGGAGCAATCAGAATCATTTTTGGCTTCTCTTGTCTGACCTTTAGGAGTACCTTGGGGAGGAGAAGCAGAGGAGGAAAGGCATATACTGTTAGGGTTTTTCAGCTGAATGACAGAGCATCCACTTTCCATGCTTGCTGTAATAAGTCCTTGTGCAGAATCTCTGTAGCTGGCAGTTGTGAGGGGAGGCAAATAGATCTATGTCTGGGCGTCCCCATTTCTTTATTATCATGCTGAAGACTTGTGGATCCAGTTTCCATTCGTGGGGATCCATGAGGTTTCTGCTTAGTTCGTCTGCCAGAGTATTTTTCTTTCCTGGCAGGAATTGTGCTTGCAGGTATACTTGATAAGTCAATGCTGTGTCCCACAAAGTCATGGCTTGTCTGCAGAGGGGGTAGGAATGAGTGCCTCCCTTTTTGTTTATGTACCACATGACTGTAGTATTGTCCATCCTTATCAGTAGTTGTCCTGGATGGAGTAGATCCTTGAAAGCTGTCGGGGCATTCTGAACAGCTAGCATCTCTTTTTGATTGATATGAAGATGCCTTTGGCTTGTGGGCCATGTGCCCTGAATACATTTGCCTGCCATGTGGGCCCCCCAGGCATAATCTGAAGCATCCGTAGTTATTGACTGCCTGGCTGTGGGAAGGGTGAATGGCTGTCCCTTGTTGTGGTGACAGGCCTGTGCCCACCATCGAATCTCCTGTTGCAGGCAAGGAATAAGGGTAATTAATGTTTCCAGGCTGTGACAATGTTGAGTCCAAACACTTTTTAGATACCACTGTAGTTTCCTCATATGCAGTCTGGCATATGGAATTAGCAGAATGCAGGATGCCATGAAGCCCAAAGCCTGCAGAATTTGTCTTGCAGATAAGTGGGTCTTTGTTGCCAACATTTTGAAGTAAGAATTCAGTTGCCTTTGTTTGTTTGGCATGAGATAAGCCATCTGGGCAGTTGTATTTAGGCTTGCACCCAGTAATATTATCTCTTGAGAGGGTAATAGTTTTGATTTCTTTTTGTTTACTGTGTATCCTAGGCAAATTAGTAATCTTTTTACAAATGCCAGATGCTTTAGTATAATGTCCTTGTTCTCTGCTTGAATAAGGCAATCGTCCAACTAAGGATACATTTGAAGTCCTCTTTGACTGCAAAATGAAATTACTGGTGCCAGGCATTTTCTGAAGACCCTGGGCGCAGAAGATAAGCCAAAGTGCAGTGCAGAGAATTGGTAGTGCATTGAGCCAGCCATGAATCTGAGGTATCTTCTGCAGGATTGTCTGATTGGAATATGCAGGTATGCCTCTTTTAAGTCCAAAGTTACAAGCCAAGCCTTCTTGCCCAGCATGGGCAGAAGCTGCTGCAGAGTCAACATTTTGAATTTTGGAACGTCCAGAAATGGATTTAGAATAGATAGGTCCAGTATTGGTCTCCAAGCTTTGTCTTTTCTGGGTACCAAGAAAAGTCTTGAGTAAAATCCTTGTCCCGGCTCTTGCTGTGGTACTTGCTGAATGGCCCTCATGTCCATGAGGGATGAAACTTGTTTTTGTGCCTCTGCCCGTTGATTGTGTGGCAGGTCTGGCATACCTTTTGCCCTTGGCAGGGTGTGAAAGTGGAACCTGTAGCCCTGGGACACTATATTCAAGACCTATTTGTCCTGGGTGATCATGTGCCAATTTTGAGAAACAAAGTGCTAGTTTTCTCCCTAAGGGGGCTGCCAAAAGATAAGTGCTTGGTGCTGGCAGAGGAAAGTCATTGGTACTGTTTCCTGTATGGCTGTGATTTGTCTTCTCCGCTTTTGGAGGTAGAAGCGCCCCACTGTTTAGGCCTGTATGAGCCCTGGGGCTGGGATCTGCCTCTGGGGCATCTGTATCTGCCTCTGTGTGGCCTGTCTGACATTGGAAAGGACCAATTCTTTTGTAGGCCAGTTCCTGCTAAATCTGGGTGGCTGCACCTGTAAGAAATCCTTTACTGTTTGCATAGATTTCGCTTTGTCCTCCATTTTCTTCAACACCTCCTCTGCTTTAACACCAAATAAGGTATCATGCTGTAATGGAGCATCTAATAATTTTGCTTTAACATGATCTGGCAGATTCGATTCCTTTAACCAAGCATGCCTCCTAATGACAGAACCCGTAACTGCAGCCCTGCAAGAGGCCTCCAGAGAATCAAACCCACATTGCAATGTATGCTTTCCCACTTGTTCAGTTGCATGCAATAAATCCTGTATTTCCTTATTTTCTGCACAATCAGAATTTGACAACATTTTCTGTTTTAGCAGTGACATTAAGTATTACTGCTATTTAAGCATGTGAAATTGACAATTTAAAGCCCTCACAGCCAAAGTAGCAGAAGTGTAAACCTTTTTTCCCCATCTGTCTAGTGCCCTTGAATTTCTATAAGAGGGGATAGGGTTTTTTGCAGTAGAAGCCTTGACCCCTTTGGGACCTTGAGAAATAGTTTCAGGGTCAGCAGCAGGGTTTTTATAAAGAAATTTATGTGAATCTGGAACCCTGTAGTATCTGTCTGGTTTAACAGGAGCAGGAGGTAAAGAGTCAGGAGAAAGGCCAGACTCCTAAAATACATCATCTACAATGTCTAACATGGGAGAAATAGCCAAAGGCATGTGCTGAGGGAGCAAAAGAAAATCTCTACGCCTTTTCTTAGATTCTGAGTAGTCTTGGCTCTCCCAGTGGAAGTGCTCCCTCATGGTATGTAGGGTTTCCCCAAAAGAATAATCATCAAGCGGTGAGGCTGAAGGGATAGATTCTTCAGCAACAGAATCCTCGTAAGGAGGAAGAGAGTATTCCTGTTCAGAAGAAAAGTCAGAGAAAATGGAAACCTGATCTGAAGATTCATATTCTGTCTCTTGCCTAGGCCTCTTGTCAGGAGGGGGATAGGAACCCCTGATCAAGGTAATTAGGTCTTCGGCCATTTTGAGCATCTGTTTTTTAGGCATGGTAGTCTGTCCAGGAGAATGCTGTACTTGTTTCTTTGTCTTTAGAACTGCTTTAGTCTTTGCTTTGGAAGCTGAAGTAGGCTTTACATATAACTGTGTAGGTCTGAAAACACCCTCAGAAGCCGATGCCTGCTCAGCAGCTCCGGACCCATCTGTGGGAATAGTTTCCAAGTGTCCAATACCTTGAGTATCCAGAGGTCTAGCTGACTCCACATTGGAGTCATCAGCAGCCTGTGGCTCTGACATAGCGGGTGCCAGGGGCTGCGAATGCGCCTCACTGAGAACCGGCGACTGGCTTAGCGGAAGCCTCGTCGTCGGTTTTGGACCTTGGATGTCTGCCTTTTCTTTTTCCTTGCGTTTTTTATAAACTCCGGTCGTCGGTTGTTCCGACAGCATTATATAATTGAATCTTCGGCCAAAGTAATGAAAGGCAAAATCGTACAGACCCTTAATAGTGCGTTGGTTAAATCTAGCACAAAACCGACAGCTAGCAACGTTGTGATCAGGGCCTAGGCAAGGAATACAGTAAGAATGAAAATCCTTATGAGGTATTTGCTTCCCACAAGAAACACAACTGTTAACTTTTTCTGACATCGGACTGGAGCAAGAAAAAAGTTTCCCCAATGGGGTACTTGGCTTTAATGAAGACTTCGGATCTGAAATTTGTTTTTGAAAATCTCAGGAGTCAGCCGACTGGCACCTGCGAACTGCTTTTGCTTCGGGTACTGTGCGGCAAGAAAGACTGAAGAAAATGGCGTTGGCTGCATCTTATATACCCCTGGCGCAGGTGACAGCAACCGATGCTGGACCTAGACTTTGGAATTCAGGCCGTCTGCGGGGAGCCTGCCAGCAGGATAACCCAAGTGTAATGACTGCAACAGTGAAACACGATGAACATCTCTACCATTCATTCACACAAGTTTAAATAACATGTGTAACCATGACATCACTTCCTGACATTCTTAAAGCTGCATTCCACATAAAATTCACTTGTCAATGCAAATGTTATAAATGCATTTAAAATATGAGATAAAAACTAGTGTGTTCAGTGTAAATTTAAAAATATACATACAGTTACACACAAGACATTTATCTGTCTAGTGATTTTAACTTTAGTACACATTTCAAGGAACTGTATTCATTTAGACCCAGAGAAGCTTGGGTATTCAGTCTAAGTTGCCACAGTAATTCTCTCTCCTCGAACCGTAAGGGCCAAGCTCCCCCTAACATCTTGTTGTACTTTATCAATTACTATATACTGGAGTTTGTGATCAGGGTACTCCATAACATGTTTAGCCAGGACATTAGTATGATTGGCTTTAGATATACTATACTGGTGTTCATAAATACGTTGTTTTATATAATGTTCTGTTTTTCCTATATAGAAACATGGACATATTTGGCATTGAGCCAAATACACCATGCCTTTTGTTTTATATGTGTATTTCCCATTGATGTTAAATATCTTGCCACCTATTTTAAATTTTGTTGTAACTTCTATATAAATATAAATAAAGTTGTTGAAAAAGAACGATTTCCAACAAATTGACAAGTGAATTTTATGTGGAATGCAGCTTTAAGAATGTCAGAAAGTGATGTCACGGTTACATATGTTATTTAAACTTGTGTGAATGAATGGTAGATTTCTGAAGATGTTTACTGATTGTAGTAGACGAAAGCGCTAACAATAAATTGTGTTCGTTGGAACTATCATCACCTTTCTTTTTTACCTTCCCAATAATGTTCATTTTCTTTAATTTAGATGATGCAATAAAGATTATTTTATAGGATCATGTGCAGAAATAAATTTAAAATATTATTTTATTTATTAATTGTCTTTTGTTTACCAGGATGGTCTGAATGGGCACTCAGGCCCACCTTCAGCGGACGCCTGGGAAGAAAAGCTCCAATTACGTTACAAAAAATTAGAAAAAAATTACAGTGAAAAAATATTCAGTTTCCTAACTGTAGAAATGGGGTTTTAGAATCATCCAATGTACAATACTATCAAGACAGATGTTAACACAATTTGATTTCTGTACGAGTGTTATACAATAATAAACACTTTGCACTCTACATACACAGCAATATACAAATTTCATTTACAAAGGAATGATGAAAAGCAGTACATGGTTATAAATATAGACAGTATTTATTTACATTTACAAGATAAGGTAGGAGAGCTGGAAAGTTAGGGGTTGGTAATAGTCTAGAGATCTAAGAGTGAGAGAGAGTGTTTCATTCAGAGTGAGAACAAGAACAGAGACAGGAGTCGTTGAGGTGCTGTTTTAGCTTGTGCTAGATACACAGCTCTACTTTTTAGTGGAATATTCATGGAATTCCACTGTCTGGTGACTTAGGATGAGTATAGTGCGTCACCAGCTGTATTATGGGATTCTGAAGTTATTAGTAGATTCTGATTACCTGAGCAAAGGCAACAAGGTGGAGAGGAGTGCTTGAGAATGTTTTGTAGAGAAGGGTATATGTGTGATTTGTATATTATCTTGTGGGCAATGTTAGGTGAGTAGGTAGTTCTAGCCAGTTCAGCTTCTTTAGTGTTAAGCAGTGATGTATGTGGTAGGATGCATCAGCTTTAAATCTGACTATTTTGTTAAAGCATGGCTCTAGCTTATTTAGTAGGGTGGCTTGAATGTTGGTTAATATGGGTGATATACAGAGAAGAGAGGAGAAGAGGTAGGATTATGCAAAAGGATTTGTTTGATGAGTCTGTGAGGTAGAGTTTGTTTCAGTAGGGGAAGCCCAGCTTTTAATGAGTTTTCTTGATGGCTTGGGTGATACGAAAGCCAAATTTTAGTTTACTGTCTATTATGACTCCTAGTAGTTTAGCATTTGCTACAATGTCTATGGTGGTGGTGGTGTTTGTTGAAGTAATATTAAAGGGTGTACAGGTTGTTGAAAGATTATTTTTATTTATTTTTTTGGCATTTAGGATTAGCTAATGAGCCTTTAGCCATAATTCTATGCCAGTGAAGGAGTCCTGAATCATTTGTTGAAGTAGTAGAAGGGTTGAGGCTGAGTAGATGATGGTGGCATCATCAACATATTGTACTAAGGTGACAGGTTTGCTAGGCCTAGAATTTACCCTTGTGGTACATCAACAGAAACAAGGAGGAAGGGGCATAGGTCTTGATTCCATTTTACAGCCTGTTAGACAGACTGCTACAGAACCAAGTAAGAGTTGGACAAGATAGTGATAGGAAAGACAATTCATTGATTAGGAGTTGGTGGGATACTATGTTAAATGCATTTGACAGAACCAGAAAGAGGGAGGATTATTAGGCTACCATTGTTCAGTTGGTATTTACTGTTTCTGAGAAACTATGCAGAGCTGCTGTTGTACTGTGATGTGGTTAAAAGACATGTCATGTGGAGGAGAGTAGTTTATTTTTTATGAGATGGATTAGGAGTTGGTAGTGCATGCACTTTGGACAAAGGGGAGAGAATTGCAATATGGCGGTAGTTGGAGAGGTCTGTGGTTGATCCATCTTTGTGAAGTGATATAAAATGTGATTTTTTCCAGATAGTGGGTACATAATAATCCCCGTCATAAAACATTTCTGTCAACTTCTTGTATTCCTGAGCAAAAACTACTTCAGCCATAATCATCCTTGAGATATGAACAAATTGCCCCTTAACCAAAAATTTCTTCTGAGAAAATGGGTGGCAGCCCTGGAAATGTAGGTATGAATTTGAGAAAGTGGGCTTTATATAAATAAATACTTGATTTGACTTGATCATCTTCATTATAAATCATGACGTCCAAATGATTGCAAAAATTCTCATAAAATAGTGTGTGTAAACTTAAGGAATTTTGTGGTGGTGTTAATGTAATCAACAAACTTTTCTAACCTAGAGCAAGAATCTTTCCAAAATAAGATGTCATCAAGGAATCTTGTGTATATCGACAAGCTTGACTTGAACTGAGAATTTAACACATAACTGGCTTCCCATGCCCAAATTACAATGTTAGCATAAAGGGGTGCACATACAGCATCCACTGCTACCCCTTCCACCGGTTGTAGCATTCTTCTTCAAAATTACTGTGAAGTACAAATTCTATGAAATTTATCAAAATAGTGTATGTTGTTGCTGTTACCATAGGGCACATTAATAGCACCTCAGAGAACCCATCCAGGTCCTCCTTTAAAGGAATGCAGCCAAATAAATCAACATAATTGATACAAACACAGTTCATTGTCTGCATATATTTCAGGGGTCAATCAACTTAGGAAGTCCCAAGAGTCCTTTAAAATGTTGGCTTGCTCATGCACAAAGGGTTTCAACTTTCAGTTAAGGAATACTGCCACTGGATAAGTTTACAATTATCTGGCAGAAACAATTGGCCTCAAACATGGATCACATGCATTTTTCTGTACTTTCGGTATACCAAAGAGGGCAGGTACGATACTATTCTCAATATACAGAAAATCAAACACACTCTTTGATATTCTGTTGCCCTCTGGTCAATTCAAATCAAGTATTTATAGAAAACCTACTTTCTTAAATTTGTACATACATTTCCAAAGCTGCCACCCCTTGACTCAGAAGATCAAATTAGTTGGTCCTGCAGTTGTCTCGCACTTGCAGTAGTATACATTGCTATGTATAGCCCTTGTGGTGTGTTCTGTGTAGGTAATGTGATGATATGAAGTAGTGCCAGCTGTGCCAGAGGGAGCAGGGCAGTGCATGTCTAACTTATGCCAGCATAACTAGCTGGAGTTTTGTAAAGAACTATATGTCATTTGAATATCAAACCGATTTGTACAGATGCTTGTGTTAAAATGTGTTTGTAAAGTTGCTGGCATTAAAAATGTATCAACAGTGGGTTCTGCTGGACAGAAAAGAAATATACATGTATGTCAGACTGTATTGTTGCAACTGACGAAATGTATATATTTTAACAGAGGATACTGGAAGGGAGGGGGTTAAGCTCATCCCAGCTAACCTTAAGAAAAACAGCCTAAAATTAAATGGCTTGGTTTAGGCCATAAAGATTTTATCTCACAGGTCTGAATGCAGCCAGAGAATGGCTTGTTAGTCTCTGCAGGAAGGGTGGAAATGTTGAAATTGCTGGAATTGTTTTACAGTTTCCAGATGCTGTAATAAACCTTAGCTAAAGTTCCATATCCTGGCTCAGTTTCTAGTGAGGGGGTAGTGTGGGAACAATAGAGTCGGGTGCTCAGATGTGATGTCATTCCATAGCCAACACTGAAATTGTATTTAAATACTAGGTGAGAGAGGTAAAGTATGCACTCTGTTTTTGTACCTGACAAGAGACACTCCTCCACTTTCATCTTGCCTTGCTTTAGTAACTAGGGTACAGTAATTCTTCAAGCCATTAGAAAAATATAGTGAGATTAGCTAAATGTATCTTTTTCTGTATCTGGCTGAGTCAATGTTTTTTTTTTTTTGTGTTTCCTGTGACTGAAACTCTGGTGTTTATTTTAAATAGTCAGTATTTTCATGTTTTTTATTATTTATTATTAAATATATCTATATCCTTCATTGTGGCTGGTCTTTTAGAAAATATTTAAACTTTGGGAGTACTTGCATTCATTTAGTGGTATGATGTCTCCACGGTCTGGAAAGTCTTGTTACTTGGATAAATACTACCATTTATATACAGTATATTCCCTCTTATCCAGCCTCTCTTCAACCGGACATCAAATTTCTGCTGTAACCCTAGCAAAAGACAACAGAGAAGGAACAACACTTTTACTTCCTCTGGGCTAAAGAGTTAAAATTTGTCTAGACTATAAGGGATTTTAAGGGAAATAAAATACAAGAGCTTGGCATCTACGCAGATTACAAGGGGGAATTACACTGCGAGATATCGGTGACTATACAGATCACTGCTAGGCGTCGCTGATCAAAGAGCAGCAGATCTAACTTAATACTGTAACAAAGGTCAAAAAGTGCAGATATTCAATACAGAAACACATTTCACAAGCAGTGTATTTGCCAAACATCACCAAATGTCCCAGACACAGAGATTCAAATTTTTAGACAAGCTAGCCCTTCAGTCAATTAAATAAAGTTGCAAGACTTACAACAGCAATTCCCATCTTAGAAGGGCATAGGCTATCCTCTCCCGCCACAAAAGACTGTAGACCACAAACCTCCCTAATCTAAAATGACTGACTTGAAGCTGAAGTCCTTAAATCAGAACAAAAACACTTAGAATAACAGGCACAATAGCCATCATCAGCAATTCACAGCCTAGAACAGGCACAATAAGTCATCATCAGCAATTCACAGCCCAGAAGAGTGGAGGCTACCCTCTCCTCCCACAACAGTGTAGATCACAAACCTTCTTAATGTAAAATACCTGGTTTGCAGCCCAAGTGCTTCAACCCAAAGACACTGTTAGAATAACTGACAAAATATTCAGTCAACCAGCAATTCCCAACTCAGAAGGGTGTAAGCCACCTCAGCTGCCAAAACAGTGTAGACTACAAACTTCCCTTAGTAAGATAACTAACTAGTTTGGAGCTCAAGTGTTTAATTCAGAGCTAAGAGGCTTAAAATAACAGTTCAAATGTAATCAAGGCTACTAACAAGCAGTAATAAATGAAGCAGATTAAATGCAACTGAACACTTTAAAAATGTGCAGCAAAAAGATAAATAAAGTAGGACGAAGCATGAATACAGTAAAAGCGGCTAAATAAAGTCCATTTTTTCATTAAGTGGGAAGGTAGGAAACATAAGATAATTCAAGTTTAAGAGACTAAGGGGGGGGGGGGCCTTCCCAGCTGATCTTTCAGTGCTCAGTAGAATGACCTGATGAGACTGGAAGGAGTGTCCAAAATCAAATTTATAGAAGGGGTGGACAACTAAAATGCCACCAAATAAAATGCCACCAAATAAAATGCAGGCAAAGAACAAGTCAAACAAGCACCACAGCTAAATAATGATGCCACTGAATATGTATAGCTAAATTAGGAATGCTATTTGTCAGTTCCTCCCACTAATTAGATGAAAGTTATTCACTGTCTGCAAAAAAATTCTTTTCTAACTGACCCTTACCCAAGACTTCTTAAAACTCTAAAAACAGTAAACAAACTAATAAAACAAAATGCAATATAAGAAAAATATATAAAAAGATAGAAGTAACCAGAGCTTAAATGAATAACTCCAATCCAAAATCAAATGCAGACAGAGATCAGGCAGGGAACAGCGAGTCAAACAAGAACTTGTGCAATTGGCACAGCTTGGAGAATAAGAAGTTATGTACTCACCATAACGTTACATGTGAGTTGTTCATCTCGCCTTCATTCTTTACTGATGGGTTCTGAGCCGATCAATCGGCTCCGGTACGGCCGTATGAAAAGCTCAAGATCTTCCAGTAGCTCGAGGCCACGCCCCTATCGCATGATGCACTGTGAATCACCTCAGAACTTGTTTGCTGTGTGTACTATAACCATATAAATGAGCTATCCTCCTATGGAAAGGAAGAAGAAATTGAGCAACCAGAATGAGATCAACATCTAGGTCAACTATCAGCCAGGAGGGGGAAGGAGGGAGGGATGTAAGTATGAAGGCGAGATGAACAACTCACATGGAACGTTTTGGTGAGTACATAACTTCTTAATGTGAAGTTGTTCAATCTAGTCATTCATTCTTTACTGATGGGTAGCATCCCTAGCACCATCAATCTCGGGTGGCTCACGGGAGTACATTCTTCAGAACCGTAGACCCAAAAGATGCCCTGTCCCTGGAGGCCTTATCAACTTTGTAATGTGTGATAAAGGTATGAGGTTTAGACCAAGTGGCTGCTGCACAAATGTTATCAAGGGGCAATTTAGCTTGAAACGCAGAGGATGTAGAAACTGCTCTGGTTGAGTGAGCTTTAATCTTGTGTTGCAAATGCATATTTAGCAGCTGAGTAGACAAAGGTGATACAATCAGATAACCATTTAGACAGAGTTGTTTTAGCCACTGGTCTACCTTTTCTGGCTACATAGGTTCATACGTTCATACTAGGCTATCTGCCCTAGGGCATTTATAAGCCTAGCCAGAGTGTGTTTGGCTTTCGCCACCCATTTTAAATTAATTTTGCTATGCCCTTTTTCGAGGTTAGTATACTGTGCCTCTGTCTAACAGTGACAGAAGTGATACCCGGGGGTAAACCTACGATCTCCCATCCACTCATCAAGATTTCTCTTGAAGAGAGTCAATGAGGGACTCTACCTAACCTGGACTGGGATTTTATTCCAGAGTGAAGGGAGTCTCTGGGTTAGGAATCTGTCCCACCAGCATGTCCTATTTATTTCAGTGCTGTGGTTCAAGTCTCTCAAGCGTGTAGCTTGATGGGATTTAGATTTTCTGAGGTGCAGCATGTCCATTAATTCCTAGTTGGACATGGCTTTATACATCAGGCACAGATCGCCTCTGAGCAGGCGGTATGCCACTGAGTAGAGCTGGAGTTTCTTTAACCGGGCAGCATATGGCATCTGTTTGAGCCCTTTGATCCTCTTGGTGAGGTACTTTTGGGGGCTTTCCATTTGCTGCAGGTGTCTGGTAAGGTATATCCCAAAAGGGGCATTGTACTCAATTATGGGCCTGATGAGGGATGAGTAAAGAGGCACGATGACCTCCCCTGATCTAGATGTGAATCCCTTCATGATTAGGTGGGCTATATAAAATGTTTTCTAACCACTTTGGCCATGTGGTTGTCAAATGAGAGATTGCTATCAACTTGGGTCCCCAGGTCCCTAATTACTTCTTCTGTACTTAATGGATTACCACCTATGTGGTAATTTGTGGGCACTTTGTTTTTGCCAAAGGGGATGACTATACACTTTTTGGCGTTTAGCTTGAGGCCATGGCTCTGGCACCAGTTGTCTGTTTCTATGAGGCCCTTTTGGAGGATGCTTGTGTCGGCTGGAGAGTCGATTATGGCACCCAGTTTGCAGTCATCTGCGAACTTGGTCAGCCACAGTCCTTCCGTGTTGGCCTGTACCTCCGTGAAATATATACCTAACAAGAGAGGTCCCAGGACTGAGCCTTGTGGGACGCCACTTGTAACTGGTTTGGACTGAGCCTTGTGGGACGCCACTTGTAACTGGTTTGGAGTCTGACATGGCTCCAGCAATTCTAACCATGTGGATTCTGTCCTTGAGCTGGTTTGCAACTCATCTAGTGACATAGAGGTTTATATTTAAGCTGATGAGCTTATCTATAATACCTGAGTGGGGTATTGTATCGAAGGCTTTTGCGAGGTCCAGGTAGAGGCAGGATCTGCCCTTAACAAAGCCGAACTGGATAGGATCCAGTGTCTGTAGGTCCCCAATATCTTTATTTATGAGGTCCATGATGATCCTTTCCATAGCTTTTCAGACCAAGCTAGTCAGGTTTATGGGGCGATAGTTTCCAGGATCTGTTGAGGCACCACCTTTGTGGAGTGGGACCACTGTTGATGTACGCCACTCTTTGGGTACATATCCTGTAGTAAGGCTGAGATTGAACAGTAGTTTTAAGTATGGGTTTAGCTCTTCTTGGAGTTCATGTAGGACACAGTCTGGTCCCATTGATGCTGTGTTCTTTGCTTTGGAGAGGCCGGCTCTTACCTGAGCATCTGAGATGTCAGGGGGGCAGCACTCTGCTGGGATAGATATTTGCCCTTTTGGTGGGGAGAGGGGGAGAAGTTTGCGCTGAACCTGTCAGCTAGGATGTTGGCAATGTCTGTGGGTTCGGTGTATTTTTTGTCATTTTGGACTAATTCTGAGCATATCTAATTCCCACCCAGGTTCCTAACATAACTAAAGAAAGCCTTGTGATTATCCTTAGTGTCCTGTGCAATTTTTCTCTCGAAGCTGGCCTTAGACGATTTTATGAGTGCCCATAGTTTTTTTTCAGAGATGCCTTCCCTTTTTGGGATTTTGCTCTATCATGTAGTAGCTTCCTCCTTCTATTGTATAGTTTGTTTATGGCTGGGGTCCACCAGACAGGACATCTGCCTTTGGAGGATTGGGTCTTGGTTTTATTTGGGATTGCATGATCCATGCATTCCTGAAGGTGTTCATATAATGCGTTTATAAAGGATTCTGCGGTCTGGGCCGTATTTTCCACAGGCCCGGGGGCTTTGAAGGATTCCACCTCGGTTTTGAGGAGTGTGAAATTTGCTTTAGAGAAGTTTTTCACTGTGGTTTTCTGGGCAGGGGTGGGGTCGATGTGAATATCCAGTGAGATTAGTTTATGGTCTGATCTTACCAGTGAGGGATACACTTCTGGTCTGGAGCATAGAGTCCCCATGTTGGTGATGATCAGGTCCAGTATGTTTTTCCCTCTTGTGGGAGTGGTAACAAGTTGTTCCATAGCATATGAGTTTATAAATTCTAGGAACCTTTGGGCTAGGGTGCTGGAGCTAGAGTAATGCTCCCAGTCTATGTTTGGGTAGTTGAAGTCGCCCAATATAATGGTGTTTGGAGAGGCCTTCATATTTTCCAGTGTTCTCAGGAAGGCCGAGTGGGGTTCCTGGGTTTGGAAGGGTGGTCTGTAGCAGGCTATAAACTGGAAGGCAGTTTTACCCACTGTTAGTTGCACATGGATAGTCTCTGATGCTTCGTGCTGTGCCACCAACCTGGGGGTGTGGGTATCTTTGACGAATATTGATACTCCCCCTCCTTTTGTGGTTCGGTCCAAGTTTTGGGGCTGAAAAGCATGGTATGAGGTATAACCTTGTAGTGCTGGGGTGCTCTCGGGAGCCTTGAACCAGGTTTCTGTTACTGCACAGATATCGATGTTCTCCATGCTAAGGAGAGTTTTGAGTGTGTGCATCTGGAGGTTTAGACTTCTGGCATTGGGTAGCATTACTCTTAATTTTTTATCCCTTGTGATACCTATGGAGGTGGGTTTGTCTTTTCAGCCTTGCCTAAAAAAGGCACTATGGGGGGTAGCAAGAGCCTTTGCCAATATCCGAAAGCCCAGGCATGACAGGTGCAAGCTGTCCCTAGCGAAGCATCGTGGCTTGTCGAGCATGTCATCCCAGGCTGACAGGCATTGGATCCCCTTTGAATGACACCAATACTTAAGCAAATTGTTGAAATTGATAATCTTGCCTTCATATTGTGGCATCATTCTTGGTGAGGGTAAGATGCTACTCAAGGTCAGGGTCATACCGGCCTGGGCTACATGCTCAGAGAGCTCCTCTATGTCTCTTTTCATGTAGTCCACGGAGGTACATCTCAGGTCATTCACACCAGCATGGACAATGACTGAGTCATATTTGTACTTACCTTGGAGTGACCTGAGTGCTTGTGTTATGTGGTGGATCCTAGCGCCTGACAGGCAGCTCACAGTGACCTTCTCCTTGTTCAGCCTGGTGAGCGGGACGTCAGTGTGCCTGACGATAGAATCACCTATTACAAGTGTATCAGGTGTGTTGTTTAGCCTTAAGGGCTATGACTGTTCGGCACACTGGCTTTGTGAGCTATGTGTTGCACGTGTTTTGTTTTGGGGTAGCGGTTGCTTGGGTGTCTGCTTTGGAGGTCTCTGCTGCTTAGGCAGATTTTTATTTAGAGACTCCGAGTATGTTTTTGTGTGTTTATGTGTTTGGTTTGCTGTCGTGGTAGGTCTATGTGAGACTGGAATTGTAGTGAGTGTGGTTTCCTTCTCCTCCTGACTGGTTACGCCAGTACTGAGTTGAGAGAGCTTAGCCTCCAGTTTGGCTATATGGTTGCATCTCTCACATGTGTTGGAATAGAATGAAACAAAGAACTGGTCTGATTTCCTGACATCTTTTGTTCTATTCAAATAAAATCTGAGCTGTCTGTGAACATTAAGTTTGTGCAGCATATACTCCAACTTACTGGAATGATTAGTGAAGAAAACTGGTAACTCAATGACTTGGTTGATATTAGTTTCTGAACAAACTTTGGGCAAAAAGAGGTATTTGTCCTAAGAGATACTCTGTCAGCATGAAAAATCAAATAAGGAGTGCTGATAGATAAAGCTTGAAGTTCTGACACTCTGCAGGCAGAAGTAATAGCTACCAGAAAAATAGTTTTCCACGACAAATATTTGAGGCTGCAAGATGATGCTGGCTCAAACGGAGGAAGGATTATATGAGACCACATAAAATTTAGATTCCATAGAGAACAGGGAGTTTTCACAGGAGGTCTCGTATGAAATGTTCCCTTGAGAAAGGCCTTGGATAACTTGTGGGGCATAATATTTAGCCCGTCAATCCCGAGATGAAAGTTAGATATAGTAGCCAGCTGAACCCGAACTGTTGCGGCTGTCACTCCTTTATTAAAAATCATAGTCAATACCTATAGTATGGATGTCAAGGGGTCTTGGTAAAAATCAATATTCTGCTTAGAGACCCATATGGAAAATCTCTTCCACTTACTAAGATTTAATCTTCTAGTGGACGGCTTATGAGAAGACAAAAGGATTTGTTTTGTCTCATTGGAGAAGTTATGAAGCCTGGCTATGAGGGGAACTGGAGCAGCCAAGCTGTCAACTTCAATTACTGCAGAGAAGGATGAAGGTCCCCCGATGGATGTGTCAGAAGGTCTGGAACTGGGTCCAGAATCCAGGGATCCTCCAAGAGATAATGTTGAAGGAATGGGAGCCAAATCTGCTGAGGCCAATGAGAAGCTATAAGAATGATGATCCTTCCCAGGGATTTTGCTTTCTGTAGAACTTTGGGTATCAATGGGATTGGTGGAAATGCATAGAGGATAACCGGGGGCCAATCATGTACGAGTGCATTCCTTGGGGCTTCTCCCAGAGGAGGAATCAGGGCACAGTATCTTCTGCATTTCGTGTTGATGTGGTTGGCAAAAAGGTCGCAGCAAGGCTGGCCCCATTTATGGAATATCCTGTCCGCAATCCCTTTCTTGAGGGACCACTCGTGAGGCAACAAGATTGCCCTGCTCAGTTTGTCTGCTATCACATTGCATCTCCCAGGGATATGCATTACCAACAGAAAGTGCTGGGAGGAAACAGCCCACTGCCAAACTCTGAGGGCTTCTCGGCAAAGGGGGTAAGATCTGGTTCCCCCCTGCTTGTTCAAGTACCAGACTACTGACATATTGTCTGTCTGATCTGCAATCGTTCCTAAGGGAAGAGAGTCCTGGAAGTACTGCAAAACCAAAAGTACTGCTCTCATCTCCAGAACATTGATATGCAAGTGTAACTCCTGATCTGTCCATCTGCCTTGGGCAGTCATTCCCTGAAAATGTCCTCCTCACCTTATCAAGGAAGCGTCCGTGGTCACAGTGGCTACTGGAGGGGGTAGAACAAAGGGGCATCCTATGGTGACATGAAGAGATGTCAACCACCACTGGAGATTTTTCTTGCAAGAGCTCATAATCAAAATTGTGTGGTCCGTGGGAAGTTCCTGGTAAGACCACTGAGTGAACAACAGCCATTGAAGAATCCACATATGCATTCTTGCTAATGGTATGGCTAGAACTGCTGCAGCCATCAAACCCAATACTTTCAGAACTTCTGAAGCTAGTGCTTTGTCTTTCGATACCAATGTGCTGACATGCTGATGAAAAAGGAAGACTCTTTCGATTGGTAGCCTTAGAGTGGTGGATGAGGTGCCTTGCTCTGCCCCGATAAAAATGATATGTTGCGATGGCAACAAGGCAGACTTTTCTGAGTTGACTGTAATGCCTAAATGATTGCAGAGTGACAGAGTGTACTCCTTTGCCTGAATCAGTTGATGCCTGGTAGTGGCGGTAAGGAGCCAATCGTCTAGGTACAGAAACACCTGGAATTCTAGACGCCTCAGGTGAGCTGTGACCACTGCCATGCATTTGGTGAACACCCTGGGGGGTGTAGTGAGACCAAAAGGCAGGGCTCGAAACTGATAATGATTGGCTCCCAGCCGGAAATGCAGGCGATCTCTGGATGGCCTGGTCAGCTTTATGTGGTAGTACGCATCCAATTGTCTTTCCCTAAGAAGGCAAGTATAGACTGGAGCGTGACCACCTGGAACTTTTCTTTCTTTACATATTGGTTGAATCTGCTGAGGTCCAAAATGGTTCTCCAGTCCCGTTTTCTTTGGAACCAAAAAAAAACCTTTTTGTAGCCACTTGTGGACCTCTATAGTTGCGTGTTCCCTGTAACTGGGTGGAACGTCTGGGATTCTCCTTATGGACGGGGGGGGGGGGTGGCGAATGGTATGAAGCACCCTCTGGAAATGATACTTTGTACCCAGCTGTCTTATTTCTTGCCAGGCACCTGGATACAAAGATAAGTGACCCCCGGACTGCCTCCAGGGCAGGACTGTTGGGCCTCCTTTCAGAGTGCTGGTAGGACTGACCAGAGAAGTGATCTCTGTCAACCTGATGTTGCAGACCCTCTCTGCCGCGAGGGCGGCATCTTCCACTATTACCCCCTCCTCTGCCCCTGGAGGGGGGTTCACCACGTGTGCCCTGAAAGGCTCCTTGGGCTTTCTGGAACCACATTTTTCCTCCCCTATGGCCTTTGGGATAAGGCCGGGTAGGGGTGGAAAAACGGACTCCAACAGCAGACAGAGTCTTTCCCTCCTGTTCACACCTGGTCAGAGTTTCCTTCACTTTAGGCCCAAAAAGGGATGAGCCATCAAAAGGGGTGTTTACGAAGGATGACAAAGGGTTCAGCGAAGGAACACAAGCGCATCTAGGGATGTCTTCTGAGAGCGATTCCTGTACCCGCTGCCCTACTCGTTCCATCAGCTGCATAGGATATGAGATGCATAGATGAGCTGACAAAAAAGTTTAGGGCAGCAAGCTGGGCAGCAACTTTTTCAGAGGCCCCTGCAGCTACTGTACCCTGAAGAGCATCTCCCAACTCCTTAAGGAGATCTCTTTGCAACCTAGTGAAATTGGTTAAGTAGTTCAGTGAGCAGACAGCAAAAGTCGCTGAACTAAACATACATTTCCCATATCTATCCATGATCCTAGACTCTCTATTAGGAGGATGGGTAGACGAGGAAATCTCAGACATTTCCTTTTTGGTGGCCGCTGCCACCACCATGTCTTCAACAGGGACTCCATTGGACAAGAAGGTTCTATCTGGAGGAGCTGATATGAACTTGTTAGGCCTCCTAGGAACAGGCTCCATGGACTCCAGTGACTCCCACACCCTCCGAGAAACCGACTGCATGAGCTCATTGAAGGGCGGAGACACCTAAGAGGTGGAGGGTTGAGACCCAAAAGCCTTCAGGAGAGAACTGACTCATCCTCAGTAGGGCTTTTGGACTGCCAGTCACCACTCTGTCCAAAGATCTCAAGTATCTCAGCAAAGGAGATATCCTCAGAGGGGGACCCTTATGACTCATCCAAGTTAGTGTCAGATGTTAAAGACTCCTGTGTGGAGTCCAAGTGTCCCCTCTTGCACAACCTCTTCCTGGGAACCTCCTCAGTGGGAGCCTCTGGGGAGGTCTCGGAAGAGCAGGGGGCACCTTGTGGGGCTACTTGAGGCTCTGGGTCTCTACGCCTAGCCTGGACAATGGAAGCAGTAGCAGACACAGGCGCTTTAGGGGATGATGAAGCAAGGCCTGAAGTCGAGGATATCTTGAGGGACAAAGCTCTCCTCATGGCCTCGAAGGCACCTCAGCTCAGATGGGAAGGAATTGATGGATCTGAGGGAACCGTCAAACCCTCCCGCACAAGGCCATGGGCTCCGAGCCAGAGGTAGGAGCCAAGCTTATCCGAGCCGAAGCCCTGAGAGGAAGATTCTGCACCAAGTCAGTCAGACTATCCTCCCCGGATCCGACTGGAGAGTATCGGCTCCTAGAGTCCCTGGTCGGCACTGAGGACATCACAGTGGATGGAGCCGAAGACACAGGAGCAGGTCTAGTCTCCAAAGGCTCCACGATCAACAGCTCTGCTTCTTCTGGCTCCGAAGGGCCGGTACAGCTCGGAGGAGGAGTAGTCACAGCAGGAATAGTGATCTTCAGCTCCGAAACTGCTTGGGTCAGATTCAACAATTTAGCAAGGCCTGGTGCCTGTAAAAGCTTCTGCACCAATCGATCCATATCCAAATCCGACAGGCTGACTGAAGACTTAGATGAATGCACTGATGGTACCGACTGAAGCAATGGTGACTGAGGCACTTCAGATACTGGCTCCAAAACTGTGGGCCGGCTCCAAAAAGAAAGGACAGTCAGCTCTGAGGTCTGTGGAGCTGATGTCACAGAATCTTGCTATTTTTTTTGATTTCTTGGCATGCTTAGAGTCCTTATACTCCACAGAATATCTAGAGGACGGAAGATTTGTTGGCCACATCTTGGTCACTCAACGCCTCTTGAATTGGGTTCTTCAACAAGCCCCTGTCCATCAATTTCCTTTTCCTCTCTAACACTATCAAAGAAAAGGAATGACATATGGCACAAGACTCCGCTAAATGGACAGCTCCTAAACAATAAACGCATGTTACATGTCCATCCGTAACAGACATTTTCTGGTTGCAGTCTGGACACTTTTTAAAACCAGACTTTGGGTGCTTGTCTGTCATCCACCATAATACTGCTACAACAGCACACAAACCAGATAAACAATTTTCTAGGCTCTAACAACACACACACACTACTGAGCCTACATCTCAAAATATTAATAAAGCTATTAGGCTCTAAAAATCACACACACATACTAGAAATGAGCCTGATAAAAATTTTTAACAATTAGCAAAAAGCTGTATAAAGCCACTAAATATCTAAACACACTTTCTACAACTAAAGGCCAAAATATATGAGGCCAGCAATAGAAAAAGGCTATTAAAGCCACTAGAAAACTACTTTAACACAGCAAGAAAACTAACCACAAACAGGAAGGGGAGCTTCAAGGAAGCTATAAAAGCCAACTACCTAAGTAACTAATCTATGAAAGTTTAGAAAAAATATTACTTAAGCAACTGCTAAATATGAAATTATTTAAGTTGTTACGGGCCCGAGCTTGCACTGGAACCTCCAATCAGATGCTGTGGCAAACTAGATCTGAGGTGATTCACGGTGCATCATGGGATAGGGGCTTGGCCTCGAGCTACTGAAGACCTCGAGCTTTGCATATGGCCGTACCGGAGCTGATGGACTGGCTCCGAACCCATCAGTAAAGAATGAATGGCGAGACTGAACAACTTCACATTTGTTGTTACATACATTAATGAATGTACTGATGAGATATAGAATATTAGGCAAAGTGCAACTAGAACACATTAGGAAAGAAAGTGTATCACCAGTAAAGTTCACTCAACCTTATTAAACAAGAGAATACTGATGACAACTTTGGAATTCTGGATACAAGTATTCCGCAATCTGAGGATTCAGAACCTAGAGAAAGAAGAAAAAATAAATAAAGAAAGAAAGGAGGACGTTCACAACAAATAACAAGGAAGAAAAAGAAACTGGTTAATGTATATAAAAAGCATGGAGAATACATATTAAAAAGGACACATGTAACACATAGATTACAGGGAATAACATTATTCTATCAGAAAATAAGAAGTTATGTACCTACCATAACGTTCCATGTTAGTTATCTTCTCTCGCCTTCTTTCTTGCTTGATGGGTTCGGAGCCAATCCCTCGGCTCCGACTCGGCACTTGCTAAGCTCGAGAGTCACTTTTACCAGCTCGAGGCAGCCCCATATCCCATGATGCAAGGCGGTAAGTACCCAGATCTCGTTTGATGACAAAGGGCAATAGCACCAAGCAAAAAATACTTCCCAAAGGAAGAAAGAAAACTTACAAATGGAAGAAGGACCAGGTCTGAATGGTCTTCAGCATAACAGTTTCTTATAACAAGGTCTGTCCAGGCCAGGGGGAAGGAGGGAGGGTCGCAAGAAAGAAGGCGAGAGAAGACAACTAACATGGAACGTTATGGTAGGTACATAACTTCTTCAGTGCAGACTTCACCCCCCTCTCCCCCCTAAAGGAGAGAACTATCCCAGCCGAGTGTAGCCTCCCGGACATCTCAAATGCGCAGGTGAGAGCTGCTCTCTCTAAAGCTAAAAACACAGCATCAATGGGACCGGATGGTGTCCCCGGCTGTGTGCTACACGAGCTAAATGAGGAATTAAACCCGCACATAAGGCAGCTGTTTAATCTCAGCCTTACCACAGGATACGTGCCCAAGGAGTGGCGACTGTGGTCCCACTTCACAGAGGCGGTGCCTCTGCGGACCCTGGTAATTACCGCCCCATAAGCTTAACAAGTCTAGTCTGCAAAGCTATGGAGAGGATCATAATGGAGCTCATAAACAAAGATATAGGGGACTTGCAGACATTGGACCCGACCCAGTTTGGCTTTGTCAAGGGAAGATCATGCCTTTTGAACTTGGTTGACTTCTTCGAAACAGTCACCAAGGCCATTGATGAGGGAAAGGCAGTCCATACAGCCTACCTTGACCTTGCAAAGGCTTTCGACACAATACCCCAATCGGGTATTGTAGAAAAACTTACCAGCTTAAATGTAGACCCATATGTCACAAGATGGGTTGCAAACTGGCTTAAGGACAGAACCCACAGGGTTAGAGTTGCTGGCGCTGTGTCAGACTCCAAGCCGGTCACAAGTGGTGTCCCACAGGGCTCGGTCCTTGGCCCCCTATTGTTTGGCATCTACTTCTCAGAAGTACAGGCCAACATGGGAGGACTTTGGCTGACAAAGTTTGCAGAAGACTGCAAACTGGCCATAGTGGAAAGTGCATCGGACACGGATATCCTTCAGAAGGGACTCAAGGAAACAGATAGCTGGTGCCAGAGCCATGGCCTGAAGTTAAACGCCAAAAATGTATAGTCATACCCTTCGGGAAAAACAAGGTAACCCCAAGCTACCATATAGGTGGCAATCCACTAAGCACAGAAGAGGTTATCAGGGACCTGGGGACCCAGGTTGACAGTGGCCTTTCTTTGACACTCACATTGCTAAAGTGGTTAGAAAGACCTTCTACATTGCCCACCTGATCATGAAGGGATTCACATCCAGATCTAGTGAGGTCATTGTTCCCTGTACTCTTCACTTATCAGACCAATGATCGAGTACAATGCCCCATTCGGGATGTATCTCACCGACATCTGCAGCAATTGGAGAGACCCCAAAAGTTCCTCACCAAAAGGATAAAGGGACTCCAAAATCTGTCATATGCTGCCAGATTGAAGAAACTCCAGCTCTATTCAGTGCATACTGTCTGCTCAGAGGTGACATGTGCCTGACATACAAGGCCATGTCCAACCCGGAATTAATGGACATGCTCCACCTCAAAATTCCAAATCCACCAAAACCACTAGAGCAAGCGACTTAAACCTTAGCACGGATATAAATAGGACGTGCTGGAGGGATAGATTTATCACTCAGAGACTCCCTATACTGTGGAATAAAATCCCGGTCCATGTGAGGCAGAGCACCTCGCTGACTCTGTTCAAGAGAAATCTAGACCTGTGGATGGGAGATCGTAGGTTTACCCCAGGAATCATCTCTGTGTCACTGCTGGACAGATGCACAACAAACTAATGGGCACAGTATTTTTTCATATAAGGGGTGGCATAAGCCACAATAATTTGGGCTAGGCTTATAAATGCCTTAGGGCAGATAGCCTAGTATAAACCTATGAACCTATGAACCTATGTTAAGTTGTCAATCTCGCCTTCATTCTTGCTTGATGGGACCGCGTCCCTAGCACCTCTATCCTGGGTGGCTCAATGGAACAAACTCTTGAGGACTGTAGAGCCAAAACTGGCTCTGTCCCTGGAGGCCAAGTTCAATTTGTAATGGGAAACAAAAGTGTGAGGAGTGGCCCAAGTGGCCGCTGCACAAATAGTGTCTAAAGGAAGTCTAGCTTGAAAGGCTGTAGAAGTAGCTAAGCTCCTAGTTGAATGTGCTTTAGGTTTTGAGCACAGCTGTTTTCCCCTGAGCAGATAAATTTCAGAGATGACCGAAGAAAGCCATCTGGACAAGGTCACTTTAGAAACAGGAAGGCCTTTTTTATTATCCGCATAAAAAACAAAAAGTTGATCAGATTTTCTAAATTTTTTTGTTCTGTCCAAATAATATCTAAGTTGACGGTGGACATCAAGATAATGTAGCTTTTGTTCAGCTCTGTCTGAATAGTTTGGGAAAAATACAGGAGATCAATGGATTGATTCAAATTGTTCTTTGAAGCGACCTTAGGCAAAAAGGTTGGATTAGTTCTCAAAGATACTCTGTCTTTGTGAAAAACCAAATAGGGGGGTCGAACCGATAGAGCATGAAGTTCAGACACCCTCCTGGCCGATGTAATAGCCACTAGGAATAAAGTTTTCCAAGAAAGAAATTTCAGGGAACAAGAAACAGCTGGCTCGAAGGGGGGAAGAATCAAGGATGTCAGCACTAAATTTAGATCCCACTGAGGAGGAGGATTCCCGATTGGAGGCTTTAGTAGGAAAATTCCTTTCAAGAAGGCCCTGCAGAGCCTATGGGACATAATATTATGATCTGCTATCCCGACATGAAAATTGGAAATAGCAGCCAATTGAACTCTGACTGTGGAAGAAGAGGAGCCTGCATGAAAAATCTCTGCTAAGAAGTCCAGGACTGCCTGAACAGGGGCAGTGAAAGGATCAATATTCTTGGCCTTAGCCCAATAAGAGAAACGTTTCCATTTGCTTGTATAAATCCTCCTGGTAGAGGATTTTAACGAAGCTACTATGATGTCTCTAACTGGGTTAGAGATCAAAGGAAGCCTGGCTAAGGAAGGAAGTGGAGCAACCATGCTGTGAGGTTGAGAGAAGGGATAGACCGGTGCAGCTGACCCGATTGGTGAATCAGAAGATCTGGCACTGGGTCCAGATGCCACGGCTGCACCAAAAGGTGATGATGGAGGAACGGGAACCAAACTTGTCGAGGCCAGTAAGGGGCAATGAGAATCAATTTGGCTCTCAAAACGGTAGCTTTCTGGATAACCTGAGGGATCAGAGGAAATGGAGGGAAGGCATAAAGAAGTCCCTGGGGCCAATCCTGGGTCAGAGCGTCTCTGGGGGGATGGCCTGATAGAGGGAAGAGGCAGAAGAAGTCTGGACATTTACTGTTTTGGGGAGTAGCAAAAAGATCGCAACATGGACGACCCCATTCCAGAAAAATCTCTTCCGCTATAGATTGCTTGAGAGACCACTCGTGAGGCATGAGAATAGCTCTGCTCAATCTGTCCGCTACAATGTTGGTTTTCCCAGGGATATGCGTTGCTACCAGAAACCGATGAGAGGAGATCGCCCATTGCCATAGTCTGAGCGCTTCGACACAAGGGGTAGGACTTGGTTCCACCCTGTTTGTTGATATACCAAACTACAGACATGTTGTCTGTGTGGACTGCAATTGTCCCTACGGGAAGAAAGTCGTTGAGGGCTTGCAACGTTAAAAGCACTGCTCTCATCTCCAGGACATTTATGTGCAGATGGTACTCGAACGGCTGCCACGTCCCATGAACCATCCTGCCCTGATAATGACCCCCACCCGATCAGGGAGGCATCCGTGGTGACAGTGGCTATCGGGATGGGGGTACAAAGTACCTGCCTTGGTGAACCTGAGGAGATGTGATCCACCAAGCAAGATGATCTTTGCAAGTCTGTGTCACCAGAATCTGGTGACGCATTGGAAGTTGTTGGTATGACCACTGTGTGAACAGCATCCACTGAAGAAGGCGCATGTAGAATCGAGCCAGGGAAGAAGAGTAATGGCCGCAGCCATGAGGCCTAATACCTTTAGAACCATTCTGGCCTGTACTTTCTTGTTGGCCAGAATGATCCTGACATGACTCTGAATGTCTGAAACTCTTTGATCTGTAAGGGTAGCTGACATCCGAACAGTGTTTAAGTTTGCGCCTATGAAGGTAATAGACTGGCAGGGCGATAAGGATGACTTTTCGAAGTTGATCGAGATGCCCAAATGAGAACAAAGATTTATTGTGTAATCCCTGGCTTGTATAAGCTGATGCCTGGTGGTGGCTGACAGGAGCCAGTCGTCGAGATACGGAAACACCTGGAATCCTTGACGTCTCAGGTGAGCCGTGACCACTGCCATGCATTTGGTGAACACTCTGGGGGCTGTAGTGAGACCAAAGGGCAGGGCTCTGAACTGGAAATGACTGGACCCCAGCCGAAAGCGGAGGAATCTCCTGGAGCGTCTGTGAATTTTGATGTGATAGTACGCATCCTGAAGATCTATTGAGCACATCCAGTTGTCCTTCTGTAAGAAGGGCAGAATTGACTGAAGAGTGACCATTCGGAATCTTGTCTTCCTCACAGACTTGTTGAGTCTGCTGAGATCCAATATTGGTCTCCAGTCTCCCGTCTTTTTGGGGACCAAAAAGAACCTTGAGTAGATTCCGGGCTCTGAATGGTCTGTTGCAACTGGCTGAATGGCTCTTTTTTGCAGTAGTTTTGAGACTTCTAACTCTGCAATTTCCCTTAGACCGGGTGGTACATCTGGAAGGGAATTTGAGGGGAAAGGACTTTCCTCGAAAGGAATTATGTAACCCTTGGATATGATCGACTGTACCCATCTGTCTTGAGTGAGGGAATGCCAGGCTTCTGGGTACAGTGATAATCTTCCCCGACTGCCTCCAAGGAGGGACAGCCGGGCAACATCTCAGGGATGCTGAAAGGGCTTGTCAGAGAGAGGCTCTCTGCTTCCCTGGTTTTTGGACCCCTCTGCCTCTAGAGCGTCTGTTGTTGTTACCCCCTCTGCCTCTAGGGGTAAACTGACCATGTGAATCCGTGACTCCTTGGGATTTACGGAACCACATTTTTCCACCTTTCTGTCCTTTGGGATAAGGTCTAGAAGGGGTGGAAAACGGACTCCTACAGCAGAAAGAGTCTTGCCATCCTGCTCGCACCTGGTCAAAGTTTCCTTCACCTGAGGGCCAAACAAAGCTGACCCATCAAAGGGAGAATTTGTGAAGGACGCCTTGAAGGGATCTGCAAAGTCACATAGCCGCATCCAGGCTTGGCGTCTAAGAGCCACACCTGTACCTGCGGCTCTACTCGCTCCATCAGCAGCATATGATATTAGCCGCATGGAGGAGTTTGCAATGGAATTAAGGGTTCCTAGCTGCGAAGCAATCTTTTCTTGAGCTCCTGCAGCTGTAGGATCCTGTACTACTTCACCCAGCTCCTTAAGGATATCCCTCTGGAGTCTGGTGAAGTGACATAGGTAATTCAGCGAACGCATAGCAAAGGTCGCTGAGGAAAACATCCGCTTACCGTACCTATCCATGGTCCTAGAGTCCTTATTAGGAGGATGGACGGGTACGGAAGGATCTGCAAGTTCCTTCTTGGTGGCAGCAGCCACCACCATGGCATCAGCGGGGACACCCTTAGTGAGGAATTGCTTGTCACACGGGGCAGTGATAAATTTTGAAGGCCTCCTAGGGACTGGCTCTACAGAGTCAGGAGCTGCCCACGCCTTTCGGGCAATAACCTGCATAAGGGGGTCGAAAGGCGGAGACACCCAGGAGGTGGAGGGCCGAGATCCAAACGCCTCTAGGTATACTGACTCATCCTCAGAGGGATTGTTGGTGGGCCAGTTTCCCCTCTGTTTAAGGAGTTCTAGGATGTCTGAGAAGGAGACATCCTCAGAGGGGGATCTAGGGGATCCTTCTGATTCATCAAAGTCAGTATCTGAAGTGACAGACTCGGGGGAGTCTACATGCTTCCTCTTACAAGTCCTCTTCCTAGGAGGATCTCCCGAAACATCAGGAGAATCCTCGGAAGAGGGGGAAATTCCCAATGGGGAAACCTGAGGTGGAGGATCTCTGGGTCCTGTAGCAAGAGAAGTGGCAGAGATGTCCACAGGCACTATAGAGGGAGGAGCTAAGGGAACAGACTGCTGACTGATACCAGTGGCCAGCACACTCTTCATCACCTCGAATGCTCCCCTCCCAGGCAGGTCCGAGAGAACCCGTTCCGAAGAACTAGGAACTCCAGGGACCACCGAAAGGGAAGTCTCCGAGGCAGATGTCGGAGCCGAGCTCACCAAGGCCGAGGCTCCAAGGGGAAGAGCAGGCTCGGACAAGGGTCCAATGCCACTCACCCCCTCGGAGGAGACCATGGAAGCCCGACCACCGAATCCCTCTAAGGAAGGTCTCAAGAGGAGATAAGAGTAGAGGCTGAAGGAACAGAAGGGGTATCTGTCCTCCAGCCGTAGCAGTAACCATTCGAAGACTCCAACTCCAAGCTCTGGGGTAGAGTTGAAGGAGGAACTGTAACGGGGTGTGGACCAACAGTCGTCTGTTGAGACGGACTATGTAACATTTGGGCCAGTGCCTGTGACTTAAGTAATCTGCTGACCACTCTCTCTAAGTCATGGTCTGAAAGTCTGGATGACCTTGAAGATCGGCTCCGATGGCTCCGTTCCGAAAGGAGAGGTGAAGCCAGAGCCGAAAGTATCGGCTCCAAGGAAGGAGACCTCGACCTCTTCCTGGAATGAGCCATCGGAACCGATGAAACTATAGACCCTGTCGGAGCAGACAACTTATCGGAGCCAACAGGAAGCCTCGATGCATCGGCTCCAGCCGGAGCCGATACAGCCACAAAAGTAACGGTGTTGGAGCCGATCGGAGCCGACACCGATGCCTGTGCCACATGGTGGTCGGAACCGATCGGAGCCGACACGAAGTGGTCGATGCAGAATCGGCACCGATAGCCATCGGTGCCGAAGGCTTAGTTAAGCCAGAATCGGCTCCAGCCGGAGCCGATCTCGACTCAGAACGAGTCGGAGCCGAGGCCGCAGGCTTAGACACAGAAGCCTGGGCCTTGGAAGATTTGGCTGATTTAGATGGAGCCGACTTAGCCGGAGAGCCCTCCGGCTTAAGAAGGCCCCTAAGTATCAGCTTGTTTCTTCTTTCCTGCAGGACTCTCTGGCTGAAGGAATGACATATAGCACAGGAGTCCTGCAGGTGAAGAGGCCCCAGGCAATACAGGCAAGAAGTGTGACCGTCTGTCAGAGACATCTTCTGACAGCACGAGTCACACTTCTTAAAGCCTGAGACCCTCTCCTTTGACATGGTGTTTCACAACACACACACACACCAGTCAAAGAATTAAATTAAATAAAATACCAAAAAGGTATTACTAGAAAAACACACACACACACCCTAACAGGGGGGGGATGGGATGGGTAAAGTTTGACTAAAAAAATTAGTAGAGACAGGGAATTTTCTGTCACAAAATCTTTATAAGTAACTTAAAACTAAAAATTAAAGGGTTTTTAGCAAAAAGGGGCTAAAATATCAAAGTAGTGAATCACTTACCAGGAGCTGGTAAAAGGAGGACCTCATAAGCGGCAAACGAGATCTGGGTACTTACCGCCTTGCATCATGGGATATGGGGCTGCCTCGAGCTGGTAAAAGTGACTCTCGAGCTTAGCAAGTGCCGAGTCGGAGCCGAGGGATCGGCTCCGAACCCATCAAGCAAGAATGAAGGCGAGATTGACAACTTAACATCCTTCAATTTACAAAAAAGGAATGTTTTTTTTTTTCAATACAGGAGGAAGTGAAAAAAAAAAAAAAAAAAAAGCTATCATTGGCTCAAGCTGTGGATGTACAAAGCCAGACAGATGAGAACTGTATGCTTGCAAATGTAGTAAGCAGTGAAAGCAGTGGGATTAATAAGACTAATGGTGAGGAAGATCAATCCTTTTTAACAATTGATGGAGCAGATATTAAGTTGAGGATTCTTCAGATCTGGTCAGAAATTATACTCTTGTAATTGGAGATTCAACTATTAGTGGAACTGATACGTATATTTGTATGGAAGATAATGAACATCGAATGATGTAATGTTTGCCAGGAGCAAAAATACAGGATGGGAGAAAGGCCTTTGAAAGCCTTAATATAAGGAAGTATGGATCTGTTTTTATTCATGTTGGTACAAATGATTTCATCCACAAGGACTATTTGACTGTTAGTAGGAAATGTACAGGCCTCTAAAACAACATAACTTGCACATGTGTTAAGACGTACTTTTCATAAATCACATATAGACAGGAGAGTCAGGTCACTGTAAATGAAAAGATATTTTGGGTAAATAGCTACATGAAAGAATATCCTGCTTTTAAAAAATAGAAATGTGTAGAGCATCCAAGCCTAACTTTTGGCATGTGTTTAGGCATAATCATAGGAAGTTACTAGGCTAGTGGCCAGACAAGTTCTACCCTTATTTTCACGATCAGCACCTACTGACCCTGTCCAAGAGGGGCACAACACAGGTGGAACCCCCAGGGTGAATTTATGGCTATCCATCCAATCGTCCAAACTGCATTTGAAGTGGGCCATTGAGGTGCTCTGTTTGACATAAGGTGGGAGTCTGCTCCAAAGGTGTGGTAACTGCCGGGAGACAAATCTGTCTCTTCAGCAAGTTCTACTAAGGTCACATACCAGGTTAAGGTCTTTAGAGCGAGTAACCATGTACCGTTTGACTTACGGAGATGCAGCATTTCTAATAAAACAGGGTCAGAGACTGCCTTGTATGCAAGGCAGAGATTGCCTCTGAGCAGTCTGTATGAAACAGAATAAAGTGACAGAGATTTCAGATAATCCACATAGGACAGATGCTAAAGACCTTGGATTTTCCTTTTGAGAAACCTTTGTGATCTCTCTAATTGCTGCAGATGTTTGGAAAGGTACATACCAAAAGAGGCGTTACACTCAATTATTGGCCTGATGACGGAAGAGTACAGGGAGGTTACAACTTCTTTTTTTCTGGAGGCAGTGCCCTTACTTATGAAGTGAGCCATATAGAATGCCCTTCTTATCATTGTGGAGACATGGTGGTCAAAGGTAGGGTAGTTTCAAAGAAGTCCACCAGGTTTACCAGACATGATCTCCTTTTGACAAATCCAAAATGAGTAGGCTCAAGTGTTTGGAGATTACCTATATCTTTGTTGATAAGGTCCATGATGATTCGCTCCATGGCTTTGTAAATAAGGCTAGTCAGGCTAATCGGTCCATAGCTTCCAGGGTCAGTGGAAGTACCACCTTTGTGCATGGGAATAATGGTGGCCATTTTCCATTCAGCTGGGACGAAGCTGGTGCATAGACTATGACTGAAGAGAGTATCCGATGGTGTTAATTCTTGTTGGAGCCCATGTAGGGCACAGCTTGGGATGTTATCAGGTCCCATAGATGCTGTGCTTTTGGCCTTAGAGGATGGTTTGCACTTGTCAAGATCAGGGAAGAGAATTTTTGCAGTAGATATTTTGCAATATTTGACAAACAGAACACAGGATCTTTGCCAGGTCAAAAATTTAACAGTTCACAGATAGCAATATTTGATGCAGCTCTAATGGATAATAATGCTAAGAGCAATAGGAATTAGTAACCATTTTTTTTTAATTGGAAACCAGTTGTGTCAGAGTATAAATGTTTTTACTGTAACAGACATTCTAACAAAAAAAAGTACAGAAGTGCTAAGACAGGGATTAAAGAATTGTTATGAGACCTGTGACTATTACATGTTCAATGTTAACATCTATACTGTAGATTGTGCAACTGTGACCATAAAGACAAGCCTGGAATATATAACAATTGTTGGAGTGCATAAACCACCCAAGTCAAGTGCTGATGACCTAGAGGAATTCAATAATTTCTTGCACAAAATACAGGACAAAAGGATAATAGTGGATGGGGACTTAAATTTACCAGAAATAGGCTGTAATACTGATTCAACAACATTATTAAGGAAATTATTTACAACAGATGTCCTGGAACAACAATTGCTTCAGACTGTAAAAAAAAGCCTACCAGTGAACAGAACATAATAGACATTGTTTGAGTTCCTAAAGAAATTAGTTACTTCATAGTCAAGTTTTACCACTATTGCTGTGCGGTTATCACAGGGTTATGAACTTTAAATTGTTGCTAGATAATTCTGCCAAACTGAAATCTAAACCAAAGCACAGAAGATTACTAACAAATTATATGGGAAAAAAAAACAGTCACTAGGTAAAATTAGAGTGATGCATTCAGTGGAAGAATTACAGAAGGGATGTGGCAAGTTTTGAGAGAGAAATTAACTGCAAAATAAATAAATAAATAAATAAAAACAAATGTTTAACATCAGCATCTAGGCATACAACATCAGGAGGATACATTTCCGTAAGAACAAGCTACTTGACTATGGTGAGAGACAAAAAAATATAAGAAATGGAAAAGAGGTCAAACTACAATTTTGAAAACTGAAATAAACACACTAGACAGACAAATTAAACATAGACTGAGACAAGATCAAGAAAAAAATTATGAAAATTTAATATTACAATACTGAGCATAACAGGAAAGCATTTTATGTTGTTGAAGTAAATGAATACAATTGATATACTGTGTAGATTCTAAAATTTATTCTCAGACAAAACAGATTATAAAAATTCTATGCAGAACAGTTTGGCTTCACACAGGGGGCGATAAATTGTACTAGTGACATCTAGGTAACCCTCAGATACTGAAATAAAATTAGATTATATTGAAAAAGAACATCTCAAACTGGACCCAAATAAAGTACTGGAAGGAGACAGAATTAGTAATAACGGCTTGAGAATACCTGGGGATTAACTTACAGCACCATTATATCTGTTATGCACTAGGTCTTAAAATGAGGGGGAGATTCCTCAAGTTTGGAGACATGTACTTGCTAAACCTGTCTTTACGGGAAAGGGAAGTAGGACAAACCCAGAGTCATACAGACCCATGTGTTTGCTTTCTTGTAGAAAAATAATGGAGAATGTTAAATTGTATAAAGTATTGTCAGAAATGGAAAGGTTGGGACTTAAAACCATATAACAGCATGCATATGTTAGAAATACAAAAACGTAAGCATTTGATAGGATCATACACAAAACACTCAGTAATAAATTAGAACAACTAGGTACTGATATACTCGATAAGATGGATAGCTGCATGGCTTGCAAATAAGACACAGCAAGTATACAACAACTGGACAGGTTTGAAATTCAAGGTTAGAGTCAGGGTGTCCAACAGGGCTCTGTCCTAGGCCCATACTTGTTTAGACTATTTTTCATATCTATCTTTTTCATCTGAGGCATTCTACAGTCTGTATGCAGATGACTTGAAAATGGGTAAACCAATTACATGTGTTAAAGATAGGGCATGTCTGCAAAAGAATTTGAATAAACTGCCCATTTGGGCACAGGAGAACAATATGCTGATAAAGGCATCAAAAACTAATCGCATGAGATTTGGGAGATCTAAATTGAAAGGTGAATACTTAATACAGCACTCCGTGACTAGAACTGTAGATTAATTTAAGGACCTGGGTATATGGGTAGATCATATCAACCAATTGGTTAATGACACTTGTAGTACAACAGGTTGTATAAAAAGATACATAAAGCCTAGAAAATCAGAAATGATGAAACCATAGTTAGCTAGTTACACAAAACCCAAATTTGAGTATAGAATAACAATATGGAAACCTTACAAGAAAACAAGTATGAGTAAATTGGAAACAGTACAAGGGAAATATACCAAGGATACCCATGCATGTGAAAATTTAAATTATGAAAGACTGAAATATCTGAACTTGCACAGTGTCTCATATAGATATCCAGGAGGCCGCCTTATTCAGGTATATAAAGCATTTAGGGACAACTACCTCTGGGAATGTTTGGGGTTATCACAAAGTGGTAGAGAATCATCACACAACCTATGTAGAACATTCTATAGGAATGAGAGGTGTACTAATTGGTTCTCCGAGAGAATAGCTGATACATGGAATAGACTACCAGATTACATTAAAGCAACCACTAGTTTAGATATTTTTAACAATGACCAGGACATTTATTATGGGAATAACTGTCTTGGTATATTGGCAGGCTAGAAGGGCATCAATGCCTATGCCTGAAACGTTTGTATGTATGTAAGTAAGGAACTGCACAAATATGCTTGGCAACAGCAATTTATCTTACACTGAAGGAAAACTTTTAGTTAGAATGAGAATATACTTAGAGTAGGACACTGACTAATATTACTTGGGAGAGAATTTAAAAATATAGGACTAGTAATGCAGAAGGCATCTGCAGAGTGACTGAAGCAAGATTTCAGTAATGTTGTGGACTGTTTCAGTGCAATCAATTTGCCAAGGGTACTATAGTAATCCATGTCTATTAACTTACACAGCAAGGTTTATATTAGAAGACTGGGTGCCACATAGTACATCAAACCAAGTTTAGTTGAAATTCACTTTGTAGCATTCAATCAAATGCTGCAGTGTTCAGCTAAGTGCAGGGTTATGCAATTAATCAGTGTAAGTGAATGGATGCAGTTCATTCACTTGAACTGAGGGCACATGGACTATGTTTTTCCAAGATTATCACCTACTGGGGTAAGGGAATTTCTCCTTTTCCACACTGCTATGAAATCCCAGCTTTGGTATAAACAGTATACAGCCTGCAGCCCAGGAAACACCCTATTTGTGGTGCTTCTGTATTTATTTAAGGGTTTCAGTAAATTAACCCTTTGTTTTTGGTGTTTTGCAGTTCAACATATTTACATTCCGTGAAGTGCTGCTCAACTAACTCATACAGATGGATGGCTATCCAGCTTCAGAGATTATTAGGCAATAATACTGCCTTCTGCTCATCCCTGTCACACATCTACACATTTTATTCTGAAAAGTTTGAAATATGTTTTGGTGATGATCAGACATAATTATGATTAATAACTGGGAGGGCATACCAAATTGTAAGGAACTGTACCCAATTCTCAACAGCTACCTTAGTCTGTTTAGTCAGCAGACAGTGTTTGTATGTGTGTAGCATGGCTCTGTTCGGCATTTTTTTTTTAAAGGGAATTGATGGTTAGGAAAAGATCCATTCAGATGCCCAGACTATGAGAACCAAAAAATACTTTGTGCATACTGAGTCACTTGTGAGAACCAAAAAGCACAGATTTAGTTTTAATCAAAGTAACTTTTAGGGTTAGTGGACCTGAACAGTAAAGTTAAGGCACTGTTCAATGAATCAGTGATAAGTGATGGGGAATTTTGGGATACTCAGATAACTATGTAATCTACAAAGCGTAGCATAGTGTGAAGGTCAAGTAAGAGGATACAAGTATTACTCTAAAGTGTTAAAAGTAGGAGACTAACTATGAAACTCTGTGATACCCTTGACTTTCCAAGTTACAGTGAAGAGACTCTTTGCTCAATGATATATGTACGTACCTATATGGAGGTAACCACAAACCATTTACTTATTTTTATTTATTTAGCAAGTAGGTGAGCTAGATCACTATGGTCCATTTTCAGCCATGATCTTTTTACAGAAGCTAGATTAAAAAGAATATACATAACCAGAGAGACAAACAAAAGGTACCAAAGAAAGGCCAGTAATAGGCAAATCATGACAGAACATAAAATACAAAAGAAAACAAAGCCGACGTACACAGTCCATAGACTGAGAGCTCTTTGAGGAGATAATTATCTATGGAGCCAAACTCCTTTAACAGATGTATAAAGACAAATCCCATAAGATAGACAACTTCCATGGCAAAATACATACTGCTGGCAACAGTAATGAGTGTAATGAGAGTGCATGTCCCTTCTTGAAGCCATGTTGCTGAAGGCCACAAAAGCTTGATTATGCACCTTTGGCTACATGCCTTCTGGCTTCTCCAAAGGTCAATGGAGATAGGGCAGTAACTGGCCTGTGGAAATCAGTTACACAAAGAGGAGAAGGAGACAAGACAGCAGTGCTTTCTCATGCAAATAATGCAGTGTATTTTCTAATATACTTACATATTTTATGAACCTTGACTGAAAATGGAAGTTAAAAATGCACTGAACAGGAATGGGAATAAATGAGCTACACTCTTTCATTAATAAAGAGGGAAATCTAACACATCCAGCATGGCTACAGCCAAGCACTTCCTTTAACATATGGTTAACTCAGAGCAGTGAGAGTGTTAGCAAACTGAAAGATGAGAGGAAAACAACCATCACAACTTTAAGAAGTGGTGTATCTCTGACAGGGGATGGTACCTTCTACTATAATAAGATGGAAAGCTGCAGCTTTGAGACAGTCATTATTTAATATTTAATTTAAGACAGTAATTTTTGATAAGCTTGGCTCTTTCTGCCAAGTTACAGACTTCTTTCCAGAAAGCCCATCACTGAAAGCTGCCTATTTTGGGAATTATGATTAGCTTTGTTCCCAAGTTTTCTTTATTGAATACAAAGTGAGGCATGCTGGTCACGAAAATATTCCAGTAATTTACTTTTGTACTCCAACCAAATTCTCTTTATAGGCTGTAAAGGACCTCTTAGGTCCAGGACTGATCAAGGGGGCTGCTTTACCACTGACACTTTTCTATTAAGAGGATAACAGATGCTCAGCAGTGGTAAAAACAAAAGCTGCTGCAGTGCTGTTGGAGAAGGTCTGAGGAGCGACACTTCTAGTCTGTACAGGAATCAGACACTAGAGTTGGCACTCAGTATCTTGGTGGAAGGCTCTGAAGGAAATTGTTCTACCTTGGAAGCATTTCCATTTGACTGAGTTCACTGAAGCACCACAGTGGCCACTAAAGATTGAACTGTCAGTTTAGCAGGGTTAAGCAATGGGGGGACGACGACGACGACTGTTACTACAGAATCAGACCACAGGTATTTTGCACAAACAGGATTTGGTCAAGAGGGTCATGACACTTGTACAAAGCCATATAAATATAATGCAAAATGTGGTAGGAAGGTCTTTAAAGATTTACGGCTAAAACTGAAATCTCCAATGATTACTGATTTTTTTATAAACTCTAAGACCTAAAGACTTCAAAGATAGTTCATTTCAAAACAGGATGTGGAAGTATACACATTCAGATATTGAAAGAAGACACATCTAGCAATAAGAGACTAGTTCAAATGTGATTCCTTTATTTTATGTCAGTGTCAAAAAATCTGAAAAATACTGGCCATATGATTGAACCATATCACCTGCACCTTTTGTATTTTGTAGAAAACTGGTAATTTCACATGTTCTTCCTTTTTTAATATACTGTACATTTTGTGTATACCAGACTTCATACTTCCAGAAACCTATCTTAGCAGGTCTAAGAGAAAAAACAAAAAATAAAAGAATAAAACAATAAAATATAAAGCAAACGGGCACCTGAATAAAGAATACAAGTAAAAGACTGAAGGAAATCAGTGGTGTATTCAAAGCTTCTCTGAAAAGTACTGTGAAGGCAAAGAAGGCAAAATAAACATAAAACAGAAGAAAAGAGCTATCTATGACATTTGTTTACCGACAGCTAGGAGAACCTCTTGAAAGAAATTGTAATATTCACACTATTACACTCAAAGCTGGGAAGATTATAATAAAACTAAAGGTAAGCCACTGTCCTCTCTCTCTCTCTCTTTAATGCCCACAGTACAGTAATGTGAACATACTTCTAACTAATCAGCTTGGAGTAGCTAAAGTATCATTTTTATTAGGATTCAGAAAAAAAAAGTAAATCCTAACTCCACATCAAGTAGAAAAGGTCTCAGATCTCACAACTGACCAAGCCTATGATACATTTCTGAAATAAAACAAAGCTCACATCTGGACTGATATAAATGCCTGGCATTTCCTCCAGAACTCTGTATATATTTATTAGCCATTTTAAGAATAAGTGAACACAAAATTAAGGTGTCACAAACAAAGAATTAAAATGCATACTTGAGTACTTCAGTGAAGAAACTGAAGACCAGAAAAGGAGCAATCACATTTTTTGCCAGTATCCGCAGAAACCAGGAAGGACACTGACTAAAATCCTTGGAAATCTTAGTGTTTTCTAAGCACATGATAGACTGGTGTGAGTCCTGGGGGAAAGACCTACATAGACAGTATCAACTCTAGGTCTTACTATCTGCTGTCACACAATAAGGTGACGTGGTGGGCAAGATCAACAGAAGTTGGAGCATCTGTTCCATCCAGAAGCTCATATACATCTGTAATCAGGTAAATAAATAGTTAATACAACCCACTGGTGTTAGAACTAGAAAACAGAGTATAACAATGATGCACTGAACCAAAAATTGGTAATTCCTGGAGGTCAATTTAAGCCATCAATAGAAATGAATATCTATTTAAGCTGAAGCCCTGAAGCATTTCACCCTTCTGATCCTCCCCCTTCTTCCTCTTCTATTGTAGTGGCAGTGGGTAGACCTACTCCCTCACCTCCATCTCCAATACCCCCATTACCAGCCTCAATTTCCTTATTGTTTCCTATCATCCCCTCATAATATCACTTGTCTATCCTTCTTGAACTTCTCCATGTTTCCCCCATGTCATGCAGGTGAACTGGGTAGCTCACTTCTTGTCGTCACTCCAACTCCACCTCTCAACTCTTTCTACTTGCATCCAGAGTTCAGTGAAAGCAAACTCTCTGTAATGTCAGCATTCAATAACCTCTTATCTTTGTTTAGTTTACACAGTCTCAGTTTACCCAGAAGTATACTACATGTCTCTCACTACCCTCACTCCAAGCAATATCAGCTATTCCTTCCTCCACCACATTCATTCTTCAAAGTTGCTTACTTCCTCTTCGCATCCTGCTACCCCTCTTTCCAGTAATCTCTTCACACACATAACCCCCTTCCACAAACAACGTTTGCTAACCTGTCAGTTTATGTCGTTTACTCTTCTTACCCTCCACACCCGACTTATTGTTCCCACCCTCTCTCACCTCACACCCTCCCCCCTTTAGTCTGTCTTTTTCTTCAAATAAAACCTATCTCACAATTATTTTCCTTTTCCCCTCTTCTTTTGCTTTATTAACTGTTAATTGCTTATTCCTAATTTACTTATTGCTGCATGTTCATAAAGTGTTAAGTTGCATTTATAACTGCTTGTTAGTAGCCCGATTACATTTAACTGTTAATTGAAGTCTCTTAGCCCTAATTTAAACACGTGAGCTCCAAACTAGTTATCTTAAATTAGGAAGGTCTGCGGTCTACACTTTTGTGGAGGGAGAGGTAGCGTATATCCTTCTGAGTTAGGAACTGTTGGTTAAAGGTTTGTTGTGCATGTTAGTCTAAAAATATCTTTGTTCTGATTTAAAAAGTTGGGCTCCAAACTGGTTATTTTACATTAAGAAGGTTTGTGATCTACACTCTTGTAGGAGGAGGAGGAGGATAGCCTCCACTCTTCTGTGCAGGGAACCGCTGGTGAAGGCTTATTGTGCCTACTATTCTAAGTCTCTTTTTTTCTGGCTTAAGCACTTATATATTTTACTTACTATATTTTATAGCCTGAATGGGTTTCCCAGAGGTATAGAGTTCAATTTATGTCTATTATAGTTGTATAAAATTGTGCCTGGATATATGAATAATGTGCTGAGTGCTTTTATTACATATACTTGACTGACATATGAAAAACAGAAATGCAACAATATGATTTGCTTCTATGGGAAAAGCATAAACTTCCCTTGATTGAAACTGTCTACATATATAAATGTGTGACTTGGTGTACTTTAAATAATCTAGCAATGGTACATATTCTATGATACTTGGTTGTTTATCATAATTAAATGAAGAAAGTGGGAGGAAGTAAAACGGAACATTTGCCGAGTGTGATGACACCATTGCACATGCGCAAAGGCACTGCAATGACGACGAACACAATGCTCTCATTTTTAACATTTCTAACTTTTGGAAATGGAATATAACACAATGGGGGAGCAATATAAGTATATCTTAAGTGGATTACACTCTCTGGATAAGTTTTACAGTTGAAAATGTGATGAGAAGTTGAGTTCTAAAATGGAATTTGAACACATGGCATGGGTAATTTGTTTGCATTTTAAACTGTAGTTTTACTTACACTGTTAGAAGTAACAGCATATATCTGAAGCAAAGCACACAATATAGTGCAATAAGATTTTAGCATTTGCTAACATTTAGCATAATTTGTTTGCATTTTATTTACATTGTTGGAAGTAATAGGAATGTATAGAAGGTTAGACCTAGATTTGTTATTGTAATAATTTTTAAGTAACAGCATATATCTGAAGCAAAGCATACAACATAGTGCAAATGATTTTAGCAAAGTATATATAATGAATAGAGACTTTAGTATCATTGTAATAATGATGTTTAGCATATTGTATAGCATTTGACATGCTGCTAACAGAAGCGATGTTTTGAAATGATTCTAAATATTTAAATAGTTGTAGATGCCTATGAAAGCTTTGATTGCTGAATAAGATTTTTAATGTGCTATAAAAATTGCATTTAAAAGCAATACTATGCAATATAGATGAAGGGACTGATGTTTTTAAAAGAGGGTGCGCCTGAAGCAACTTGATTGACTGGGAGTGGTCTCTCAGGTTAATAAGATATACAGGGATAACTTTAAAAACCTTTCTGTGTGTGTTTTTACATTTGTATATGGTCTGAAGAAGCCACGGACAGTGGTGAAAGCACTTACCGAATATTAAAGTTCTTGTTTTTTTATGTGGTCTGGAGCTATACTTAGTACAACTGCTACCATATTTTTCTTTGCTGTTATCTTTGCCTGTTTGGTGGAACAGTTTACTTTTACCAGCTGGTTGTTTGCCTTTTTCTTGTTACTCATTACCATATCCACTGTTTTGGCACTTCTTTTCGCATTGTTTTTTGTTGCAGCTGCATTCATTGTTTCTCTGAAAAATATCTGCACTTTTTGACCTTTTTACAGTATTTAGTTAGAACTGCTGCTCTCCATGCAGCAGCACCTAGCAGTGATCTATACAGATGCCTATATGTTACAGCGTAATTTCCTCCTTGTAATCTGTGTAGACACTGATCTCTCACAATGCAAGTTTCCCTTAAAACATCCTTACTGTCAAGACAGATTTTTATAACTACTACAGCATCTAGTTTGTGCACAGCTATGCATTAATCATTAGGTTACTTGTGTTACTGATCTGTTCAATATTTAAACTTCCCTCACTCCTCCCTAGTAGATCAGTAGCCATGTATATGCAGTTCCCGACTCGCTCTCTCTGTAGTCAGCCTGGTTGAGATGGGTGTTCTGAAGTATGGTAGAAATTGTCTCATGTATACTGACAACCCACTTTTTCTTAATAAAACAGATAAAGCATATGACAGGTGGAAATACACTAACACTGAACTCTCTCACACAACCAAAAGTAATCCTATACAGATTGTCAGTGACACTTGCACTATGCCTACTACACAGGGTAAAAACCCTCCACACAAAACTACTTATGCTGAGGCACTTACAGGTAACCTTCCTAAAACACTAAGACCTCTTGCAAAGCACAATACAAAAGGGTCCTCAGCCATCGCGTAAACGCTCTATTAAAACACCACCCATACATATGCATAGTAGCACTGCATCCAATGCCTTTACTGCTTAGCCCTTAAGGCAAACTAGCACAAAGCCAAATTTACTGGTCATTGGTGATTCTATAGTGAGGCACATCAATGTCCCCTTCACCAGACGGAGTAAACTGACTTTCTGGGGCTAGGTCAAACAAGCACTCAGGTCATTGAACCACAAGTACCAGTTATGACTCAGTCATAGTCCATGTAGATGTTAATGACCTGAGACATACATACACGAGTATATGATGTGACACATGATGGAACTTACTGATTGTGTGGCTCAGGCAGGTATGAGCTTAGCACTGAGCAACATACTATATTCTCCTAGGATGATGCCACACTACAAATAGAAAATGACTGATTTCAAAAACTGTCTTACCTTCTGGTGTCAATCCAAGAGGGTACAATATCTGATGGTCTAGGAGGACATGGATGACAGACCACGCTGCTTTGCCAGGGATGGTCTGCACCTATCCCCTCTAGGCTTTTGGATGCTAGCAAAGACCTTTTCCATCGCCATAGTGCCTCTTTTAGGCAATGCCAAACTGATAAAGCTCCTGACATAACTGAACCTATGAAGGAATATCTGAAGGTGGTACTCCTCAATGCTAAACGTCTTAACAAGAAACTCCTCTCCCCACAAGCCTTCCTTTCCCTGGTGAGTGTAGACATCTGTGTAGCATAGGAGACATGGTTTAAAGTTGTGAAGAATATAGTGGCAGTGCAAGGTCATAATGTCTTTTACACCTTTAGATCAGCTACTGCACAGGAGAGAACTAAAGGTGGAGCAGTCTCAGTCTATATCAAAAACAGCCTCATATTCAGACTAGCTAAAGTGCAAGACCCACTGGAACTCATACATGTGCAACTCACTATAAACAGGGCCTCGTACCACATCCTTGCAAGGTATAAGTCCCCCTCCATGTCCCAGGAAATCAGCACTACCCATCTTAATGTATTACAGCACCTCACTGTACAACTCAATATGATCTTCATGAGGGATCTCAACTACCCCTCTACAGACTGGAAATCCTATACTACTAATAATGCACAAGTCAAGTGACTCCTAAACTTCTATAATACAACATCCTGGAAGAGTTGGTCTATTCTCCTGCCAGGAGTATAAACATCCTTGACCTTGTACTAATGAATGTGGGGAAGTGATGTTCCTCACCTAATGCAATGTCTTTGCTCATCAGATCTCACCACAAGGCAGTATTGCTTAAAATAAAAATTAAATTCGAGGACCCAGTGAAACCAAAAACCTTTAGGAACTATTCCAAAGCTAACCTCTCTCTACTCAGCGACACCTTGGCTAAATTCCAGGCACTCACACACTCAATAAACACCACAGCATATGTTGAGCTATTTACAAAACTCCTGTACAGCCATACTGATAGCTCTACAGAGCGAGTGATGTCCATTCGTATTAAGAATAAGACAAATTCAAAAGACCAGCTATCCTTGTAGAATTACAATATCAATAGGCTACACAACAAAAGGAAAAAAATCTTGGTCAAGCATAGGAGGAACAAAGTCAAACATACTAAAAGCTTCCTGACCCATCTAAACTGGCAGCTAAGAGGGTTAATTAATACTTCAAAGGCTAAATTTGAACAAAACAGATTCTCAGGCAAAGGGCGACCACAAAGCTTTCTATAGCTATGTCTGTAACCTCAAGGGAAGTACGCAACAATGCACAGACACCAACACTGAACCAGAGGCCACTGTCAACCTTTTGGCTGACAGGTTCAGCTCAAATCCCCTCCCCCCAGCCCAAATACTGCATACCACAATCTCTCCAACCATTAATAGGGAAACAGGTCATCAATGCACTCTCCTGGGGCTCTATCATTTGTTTTATACTACTGGTACAGTTACATTTCTGTGTATTTGTGCTCAGTAGCAGAGCTGTTGAGCTGGCTGTAACTGCTTCTACAGACATCTGGACATACAAAGCTGATAGAAGTACACTTTTTTGCACTTGTTCTGTTTCAGTGATGGTTAACAAAACTGTACTGCATTTACTTATTTTTGTCATGGAATATTGATTGAATGTTGGTGGTCTATCTCTGCAGTTTGTTGTTCCCACCCTCTCATCCAAGTGTTGTTGTATTCTTAAACTAGGTGGCTTTGGAATTGCCCGCTCCTGCTGTAAATTTGTCTTTGGACACTCCTCCCAACCCCATCTCATTTGCTCACTTAAATGAATACAGTGAGATAATCTGGGAAGGAATAGTCATCCCCTTGCTTCTTTGATTTCGGACACTCCTACCAGTCCCATCTCAACAGCTCTATCTACTGTGTACAGAGAGAGCATTTGGGAAGGCAACCCCCCTTAGTTTCTTAACCTTGAATTATTCTCTGTTTCCACGTTCGCCACATAACAAAAAAATTCACTTTATTCAGCTGTTCTTACTGTAGCTATGTTCTACCTACTTTATTGCCTGTTCTTAAGTATTCAAGTGCTGTTATTCTGCTGTACTAATTACTGCTTGTTAGTTGCCTGATTAAATTTATCAGCTATTCTAAGCATCTTAGTTCACATTTTAGAAGGTTTTTGTGTTCCACACTCCTGTGAACACACCCTTGTCAAACCCTCTCTCCATAAGTCTGCCAAGCATTCAGAACACTATGTCTGGACAATTCCCATCAGTTTCGCCTGCCAGCCTGCACGACATGGGCATAGTGAGACAGTGTAGCAATTGTCTCATGTTCACTGATAGCCCTCTTTCTCCTAGCACATAATTCTTCTACTTGCGAAAAATGCATCTACATCAGTAACCTGGAGTGCATGCTCTCTCACACCACAGTTAGTACCTCCTGACAAGGAGGGGACTGTCAGCACAGACGCCACACCACCCACATCACATAGCCAAGCACAACACACACACACCTATTCAGAGGTCCTCAATAAAACACACTCACAAACATTACATACACAACACAGACAACACACCAGTGTATCACAAACACAGTCTATAAGGCACAACAATAAATCAACGCAGCCCATAAGGCATAACAATAAACTAAACATACTAGTTATTGGCGACTCAATTGTGAGACACACCGATGTCCCCCTCACCATGCTCGACAAGAAGGTGGTCACGTCAGTTGTCTGTCAGGTACCAGAATCCACCACATCATGCAAGTTGTGATAAACCAAGATGCTGCCTGGCATTTTGTAAATAATTATATGTCACTTAAAAATATTAATATGCACAAACTATAGGTTTATAGGTAGGTACTAGGCTATCAGCCCAAGGGCCAACAAAGTTCCCTGGCTTACCGCCATCCAAGAAAGTTATTTTCCTGTGCCACTGTTGAGCAGAGACACAGAAGTGATCCCCGGGGTGTATTTCCTATTTCTATTATTAGGGAAATGTATAATTCTCTTAGATTCAGTCAGGAATATTGGGAAACTTAGTTTAGATATTGTTCTTTTTTATTTGTCTGAGTCTGTCCTTCAATGTTATTTTAAATATTTCCTGTGATTTTGAACTCTGATGTCACTGTGAACAGATATTTAGTATTGTCTTCTTTTTTATTACATATATTTAAACCTTTCATTGTGGCTAACTTTTGTAGAGATATTTAAGTTTTGAGAGTATTTCCATATTTATTTGGTGACACTGTGTGGGCCATTCCTAATAGCCAGTAAACACAGTAAAATTGGACACCCTTTGTTAAGGGCTTTAAAGTAGCTGATGAGGAGTTCTGGTAACAGTGATAGCTACCTTATAGTCTGAAAAAAAGGGTATAAAACTGTAACCAAAAAATAGCAGTAATGGATATAGAACGGCTTCTATATTTACTGTTAAGCACTTTTCTTTTGTCTCAAATAGCAAACATCATTAGACAATGTCTGAAGAAGTTTGCTATTTGAGACAAAGTCTGATAAAGTTTGCTATTTGAGACAAATGAAAAGCGCTTAACAATAAATAAAGAAGCCATTCTATATCCATTACTGCTGGTTTTGGTTACAGTTATACTTGAAAAATATTAATATGATTTATATAGAAATGTGACACTGCCAGCCGAGCTAGATACAGTTTTGTAAATAATTCTGTCATTTGTGAAAAGTAATATGATTTGTATGCTTGCCTTAAAAATGTAAGGAAACTATATGTTCTGTACTGAGCTTCAAGATTATAACCACAGTGCACCCTGTTGGAAAAGAGCAGAAATGTGTACAAAGTCTGTATGCCAATGCAAATCATTTGTATGGTTTCATAGTAAAAGTTGGAATATACAGAGTTAACTTGCAAAACTCTAAGAAAATAAGCTGATAAAGAATTTTACGAGTGTGTTTACCAGAACTAGAAGACAGAATATCTGCAACTGGAAATTCTTTCTATTGTTTGAAACAGAGGTATAATTGCAAGTTTCCAAGGTAATTGTTTTACGACTTCCAGTTTCTGGCAAGCTTCTAAGAGATAAATATTTTTCATAAAGACATGTTAAATTTTGTTGGTATCCGTTTAACCTGGGAACTAGCTGCAAGTGTCAAACAGTGATGTCATCTAGCTAACCCGGCAGTAATGTGCATTATTAACTTTGAACTATCTCAGAGAGAAAGAATGCATTTTGTATTTTGTTCTGGTCCTGTTAACAACTCCTCATCACTTTGTCTTGCTCTATAAGTAAGTTATTTAGAACACTTTCTCTTAGAGATAGATATCAGTATAGCAAGATTAGTGTAGATGTTTTCTATATTTATGTGAGACTGCCCCACTACGTTATATTAAAGTATTTCTTGTGACTGTGAACTCTGCTGTCAATGTGTTGAGTTAATAAGTATTATCTAGTGATTTTATTATTTATTATTAAATATGTTTAAACCTTTTAATTGTGACTGGTTTGCTTACAAATATTTAAGCTCTTAAGAGTGCTTGCATGTATTTGGTGATACTGTACAAGCCACTCCAACAGCCTTCAAGTCTCAGTCACACTTACCATTTGGATAACAGTAACATTACCCAGTAGAATTGGACACTCTTTGGTAAGGGCCTTTATAGTAGCTGAGAAGAGTGGTTGGTGGCAGGTGGTACTACCGTATAGTCTGGCCAGAAGGGGGCATAGCTGGAGAACCTGCGCCAGCCTTCCGCAGGAGTGTCTGTGTGTTTGTATATAAATCAAATCTCAAATTGTGTGTGTGTCAGCTACTTGGGCAAGGACATGAAGCACTGGTTGGACAGAGAAGGTGCTGGAGGTTTTGGCTTGACCACTCGGCTGAGATCTTAACCCTATAGCTATGCCAGTGGGAAGTCTTATTGGGGATCTGGAGAGAGAGAGAAAAAACAGCCCCAGACTGACTGTGATTTCTGTGTGCTCTTAAGGGAAATTGTACTTTACTGTGTGTATACTTATCATCCTCCCAATGTGCACGTTCTTCACTGGTGTTAGTGGTGAGGATTAAGGCTCCTTGATTACTGGGCCAGGGCAGGGGTGTCAAACGTGCATTTAAGTCTCTCCACAACAGGCACAAGTATGACTCAGTCATTGTCCGTGTTGGTGTGAATGACTTGAGATGTACCTCCCTGGACTATATGATGAGAGACATGATTGAGCTCTCAGAGTGCGTGTCCCAGGCAGGTATGACCCTAGCCCTAAGCAGCATCCTACCTTCACCACGAATGATACCACAATACCAACAAAAAATAATTGACTTCAACAACTGGCTTAATTTCTGGTGTCTTTCCAAGGGGATCCATTATCTGTCTGCCAGGGAAGACATGGTTGACGGGCCTTGATGCTTTGCAACAGATGGCCTCCACCTGTCACCCCTGGGATTCTGGATCAGGCATCATTCCAGCAAAGTGGAGAACTGCCATTGTCATCCCTTGCACAAAAGTAGTACCACTACTGACCTTGGAAACTATTGTCCCATTAGCTTGACAAGTCTGATCTGTAAAACCATGGAATGTATTACGGCTCTCATAAAAAAGGACATAGGCAATCTCCAAGCACTTGACCCTACCCAGTTCGGATTCGTCAAATGCAGATCTTGCCTGTTGAAACTGGCTGACTTCTTTGAGAGCGTCACCAGACCCTGTATGAAGGAAAGTCAGTACATCCAGCTTACCTTGACCTCGCCAAGGCCTTTGACACAATCCTCCATTTGGGCATCAGCAAAAAGCTAACACAACTTAGCATAAATCCCGGTCTCATCAAGTGAGTGGACAACTGGCTCATTAATAGGACCCACAAGGTCAAAATAGGTGCCTCCACCTTTAACAGCAGACCTGTCACTAGTGGTGTTCCCCAGGGATCTGTCCTGGAACCCCTACTGTTTGGCATCTACGTCTCAGAGGTCCAGGCAAAGACAAAAGGCCTGTGGCTGACCAGGTTTGCAGATGACTAAGTTGGGTACTGTCATGGACTCCCTAAATGATGTTAACATACTTGCAGAAGAGTCTCACTGCAACTAATGACTGGTGCCAAAGTCATGGCCTTAAGTTAAATGCAAAAAATGTATTATCATACCACTGGGCAAAAACAAGGCCCCCTACTAATTACCACATCAACGGTAACCCCCTAAGCACACAACCAGTGGTGAGAGACCTGGGTACTCAGGTTGATAACAATCTCACATTTGACCATCATATAGCGGCAGTGGTCAGAAGCGCCTTTTATGTGGTTCATCTCACAAGTAAATGGATTGCATCCAGAAAAAAGGAGGTTATTTCCTCTTTGTACTCCTCCTTCATTAGGCCAACAATTGAGTATAATGCCCAGTTTGGTATGCACCTCACCAAACACCTGCACCAGCTGGAATGGCCACAGAAATACCCCACACAGAGAATCCATGGCCTCCAACAGCTCTCCTATGCAGACAGGCTCAAATCACTATCACTCTACTCAGTATCGTACAGATTGCTTACAGGTGATCTGTCTCACATACAAGGCAATATCAGATTCTGCCCTACTAGGGATGCTCCATATCCGTAAGCCTAACTCCTCATGCATTACCTGCATAAAAGGCCTAAATGTAATATGCAACATCAACAAAACCTGCTGGAGAGACAGGCTTGTCTCCCAGAGGCTGCCCCGTCTCTGGAATAGACTTCCCACACATGTCAGAGTACCTCACTGACCCTCTTCAAGCACAACCTTGATGAGTGGATGGGAAATCACAAATTTGTCCCAGGGGAATCCACCTGTGTCCCTCACTGACAGGGGTGACAGGTGCTGATGGACATTTCTTTTTTGGGGATAAACTCTTGGCTAGGCTTGTACGGGCCCCAGGGCTATTAGCCTAGTAACCTCCTATGATCCAGAAAGGTGGGAAAGGAAGTCCACTCTGCCAGATGGCAAAGAAAAAAATTAACAAGTAGAAGGAGGGAGAGACAGAATATGGCAACTGCAAAAGGTACATCTACAGTTACGGCAAGTTCTTACACAACTGTACTGCATCCTTCTTTATCACTCTTGCAATATTCTTAACCATAGGGAGAGTATTAAAGCTACTGAAGAAGGTGGAAGGAGGGGAAAGCAACAGAAGAGCTCTCCAAAAACCCTCTGAGGATGGACCTGACAAATACTGCTCTAACCCTAGAAACAGCATCCAACTTGCAGTGCTTAGTAAAAGTTTGTACAGAAGATTAAGTAGCATCTTCCAAAATGGATTTTGCATCAAGACCCTTGAAAAGAATTTCTAGAAAAGGCTACCACCATAGTACAATGAGCATAAACAGAGATGAAGCAGTCTGCCATGAAAATAACAAAAAGAAACGGCCTTTGCATTTCAAGTTGAGACGGCTTGCTTAGAAACAGCCAAACCCAATTTTTTGGCATGAAATGAAACAAAAAGTTGCTCAGATTTCCTAATGTCTTCAGTCTTATCTAAATAATATCTGATTTGTCTATGCAAATTCAAAGAATGTAGAACCTTTTCACTGCCTTTTGTGAGGACGGAAAAATGATGGAAGATTCAAAGACAAGACATTGACCACTTTAGGACTATAAGAAGGGTTAGTCCTAAGAGACACTCTATCTCTGTGAAAAAACTAGAAACGTAGGAACTGCCATAAGAGCCTGAAGCTCAGAGACTCTCTTGGTAGAAGTCAGAGCCACTAACAAGACTCTCTTCCAGGCACACAGCTTCAAAGCAGAAGAAGCTGCTGGTTCAAAAGTTGGCTGGGTTAGCTTTTCAAGAACAATATTAAAGTCCCAAGGAGGAGGAGGAGGAATAGGCTTCCTTGGAGGCCTAATATGAAGGATGCCTTTCAAAACCTATTTAACCTCAAATCTAGAGGAAACTGGTGGAGCCAAAGGCATACAAGAAGAAATGTCTGACAAATGAGCTGTTAACAGATGAGTAATCCAGACCAGAAGTAAGCAACTCACATAATTAAGAATGAATTGTAAGAATACCCAGTAAGAGAGGGTCCTGTTCACATCTGTGACACCAAACTGAAAATCTCTTCCATTTAGCAACAAAATATTTTGTTTAGTAATGAGCTTTCCAGCCTCCGGCAAAACCTGAAACCTGGCCTCAGAAAACTGGTGTTGAAAAGAAATCAAAACCCTATTACCTGAGAATCAATTGTAGGGTGAGAAGACGAGTATGATGACAGAGTCCTTGTCCTATGTGAAAAGATCCATCCTGTGATGTAACTCATGCTGCTTGCCCCTAGTCAGATGAAACAGAAGGGGAAACCAATATGGGCCAAAAGGGAGTCACCAACAAGATTATGGGCCTATCCCACAGGATCTTGTGTAGGTTCCTTGACAACACAGAAAGAGCTGGAAAAGCAAACAGAAACATCCCTTTCCAAGACAAAGAGAAGTTGGCTTTCTGGAACAGAACGTCGGAAGTTGTCTGTTCATAGGAGAGCCAAAAAGATTTACTTGAGGAATAGCTCATTGATGAACAATCTCTAGGAAATCCTTCCTATGAAGCATCCACTCATGAGGATCTGTTCTGAACCTACTTAGATTGTATGTCACTAGACGACTGTACTCTGTGGTAATATAAAAATGATGGTGGATAACAATATCACATGCTATGAGTGCCAGTCTGCAAAGAAGGTATGACTCTGTGCCCTCCTGCTTGTTTATGTACCACAAGGCTGTGTTGTTGTCTGTAAAAATCTTTGTGAATACCAAGCCATGTGCCAGCCTCCAACAGGGTCGCAACAGAGGGAGCAGTCTTTGGAACTGGATCATCCTCAAGCTTTCGTACTATCCAGCAGAGGCTGAATAGCAGAAGTCTCTAAACACATCTTTTTAGACTTCTTTTTAGCAAGTGACTGAATGTTCAGTCAGGTAGGATAAAAAGTCATGGTTCACTGAGCTAAAAGCTTTTGATGTTAGTTTTCCAAATACAGAGATAAACACAACTGACGGCTGGGCAGGGTCTTGGGTGCAAAGACCTTGCAAATATTGCAATGCATGTGATTGTGGTTGATGCCTAAGCAGAAAAGGTACTTGCTGTGTCTGTCCTTATAGGGAATCTGCCTCCCATACTCATACTTCCATTTCTATACGACATGTAAAACAAGTACCTAAACACCACCAAAAAAAAAAAAAAGGAAGAGTCCCCAATGGTGTAATTATCTGTTCTTGGCTCGGTAGCTGAGACAATGCAATGGATAACTTACAAAATGAATTAAAAAAAACAGCATTCAGACTGCTAGCAAAGAAGTTCTGAGGATATGGCACTCGTACATCCCTTGTGATCTTTATGCCTCTGATGTAAGACATACATTGGACTCATGGCACCTGGAAGGATCTAAGGCTATGGTATGCTTGCTGGACATATGGCTATCCCTGGCCAGATATCCCTTTTGTAAGGAATAATATAACAGTGATAAGGAATGACATCTATAATCATACCCTGACTTAGGAATGGGGTCCATTCCTCCCACGGTATAAAAAACCCAGAACACTTAGTGAAATTAAACTGAGCCAAGCCTCCTCCAAAGTCATCCATCTAAGTCTCTCCACATGACATATACCAGAACAATGAGCAATACCACAGTCATCCCCATCCATAAGGATAGTTACTCTGCTGACCTAGGTAGGTATAGACCTAGCAGACTCTGTAAAGCCATGGAACAATTTATTGTAGAACAAATTAATAAAGATATTAAAGATCTTGCAGACTCAAGAACTTACGTGTTGCTCTGTCAAGGGTAAACTATGCATTTTCAATGTTGTCAGCATCTTCAAAAGTGTCATCAGAGCTGTAGATGAAAGACTTCCCATACATTCTGCTTACCTGAACTTAGTCAAAGTAATTGATATTATTTCCTACTTTGCCATCATAAATGAGCTTACTGTGCTAAAACAACAATGCCTTTGTTGTTCAATGGACAGCTACCTATCAAGCAGAACACACTTGATTAGAATAAATGGTATTTTCTACAATAATTAAAATGCAACTAGAATCCTCCCTTAAAATCTTTCCCTAAGCTCTCTACTCTTTGGAATTTATTTATTTGACGCAAGGCAAATGCTAAATACATTTGTTTAACTAAATTTGCAGTTGACTGCAAGCAAAGAGCCACCTAAACTCCCCCATCACATCCATTACAACTTCAATAAAGCCTTGATCATAACTGGTGGCCTGGTCATTGTGTCATTCCAAAGCAAATATAGTTTAGTCAACCTTTGGTAAAACTAGTGCTCCTTTACAATATTCACATCATTGGAGTTCATCTTAAGACTGACACTGTGACTGGGATTTAGGAACCTTACATAAAAAAATAAGTTGTGCACTTACCATAACATTCCATCTGTATTGTCCATTTTCATTCTTCCTCAACTGATGGGTTTGATCTGATTCAGCTGTTGCAAAAGCTCAAGCTTCTCCATTACCCAGAATGCATCAACCCCAAATACCTCTGATCTTGCTTGCTGGCTATAGCATAAAGAAATAATTTTCATACAAATAGACATAAATGTAAATATAGAAAAATGGCTAGACAATGTCTTATTTGGAGCTTTATCGTGCTTGTTTATGTATTTTTTTATTTTAACATTTGTTTACTGGGAAAGTCCGACTTGGAAAGCAGCTGATTTTCAGCAGAGGCTCAGGGAGAAACACTCCAGATGCATGTCTTTCTAACATGGGAGGAAACCAGAGCACACAGAGGAAACGCACACAAATGCAGGGAGAACATGCAAACTCCACATAGAAGGTACCCCGGCCAAGAATCGAACCAGAGAACATCTTGCTGTGAGGCGACAACACAACCGCTGCACCACTGCTTGAAGTATACAAAAGTTTTATATCCACTTTCTCTTCCAGAAAAACAGAATGATGGGGGTTGGTTGGTGGGCAGTTGAAGAAGAATGAAAATGAACAACACAGATGAAAAGTTATGGTATGTACATAACTTCTTTAGCTGATGTTATCAGTTTTCATTCTGTATTCAACTGATGGGATAGAGTCCCTAACTACCTAAATCCCAAAGTGGACTCTAGGAAGGATATTCCTAAGCACCATTAAGCCAAATGATACTTGTACTTCTTGATACAAAATCCAATTTGTAATGAGTGATAAATGTAGGGGGGGGCACATATTTCATCCATGGCAGGTCTTGAATGAAAAAACAGAGGAAGTTGCTATAAACCTGGTTGAATAAGCATGCATCTGCCTTGATAAAAGGATATCCAGTTTGTTGTAAAATAAAGGTGATGCAACCTGTAAGCCATGGCTAGGGTGACTTTAGACACTGGTTTACCCAGTTTCACATCCACAAATGAAACAAATAACTGATCCACAGATCTGATGTCTTTTCTTCTATGCAAACAGAAGCACAGTTGCCTATGAACATCAAATAAATGTAATAAATATTCACCTTTGTTCAAATAATTTGGAAAGAAAACTGGTAAATTGATGGACTCGTTAATATGGGACTCTGATACTATTTTGGGCAAAAAAGAAGCATTCGTTCGTAGTGTAACCCTATCTTTATGAAACATTAGATATAGGCGTTTCACAGACAAGGCCTGAATTTCTGAAATTCGTCTGGCAAAAGTAATGGCCAACAATAACAACATTTTCCAAGACAGAAATTTAAGACCACAGTCATGTGCAGATTCAAAAGGTGGATGAATCGAGGCTTGCAGTACAAGACTGCAATCCCATTGATGGGTAGGATCTATAAATGGAGGTTTTAAAAGGAACGTGCTTCGCAAAAAGGTTTTACAAAGTTTATGAGTAGTGGGTAAGGAACTATCAAAATCCACTATGGAAATTACAATTTGCTGTCAACTGAACTTTCACTGCTGAAACACTGGCTCCTTAATTAAAAAGTAACATCAAAAAATCAAGACAGCTATGAATCTGGGCAGAAAAGGGATTGATATGATTTTGAACAGCCCAGTGTACGAATCTCTTCCATTTACTGGCATAAAGTGTCCTTGTAGATGGTTTAAGGGAAGATAACAAAAGGTGTTGAACAGGAGAAGAAAGCATAGGTTGTCTGGCTATTACTGGAAATGGACAAACCAAGCCATCAGCTTGAGAATGGGAAGGTTCGGATGAATCATGCCTGTTGTGTAAGACAGCATATCTAGAGCTGGGTCTAGAATCCAGGGTTGATGAATTAGATGAGGCTAAAAGAAGGGAAACCAAATCTGTCAAGGCCAATAGGGTGCAATGAGGATGACTTTGCTCTTCAACCTGGCCACTCTCTGTAGGAACTTTGGAATCAAAGGAATTGGGAGATAAGTATAAAGTAGTCTAGGAGGCCAATCGTGGAGAAAAGCCTCTCTCATTGTCTACCCCTGTGGGGGAATAGGGCAAAGTAGCTGCTGCACTTGTTGTTCAGGGGAAATGGAAAGAGATCACAGCAAGGCTGGTCCCATTGTTACAATATCAATGCTGCTATGTTCTTGTTGAGGGACCACTCACTCGTAAGACAGTAGTATGCACCTGTTCAGTTTGTCTACTAATACATTGGACTTCCCCAGAATATGCGTTGCTATAGGAAAGCAGTTGGAAGAGATCACCCATTGTCAAACCCTGAGTGTTTCTCGACACAAGGGGTAGGATCTAGTTCCCCTTTTGTTTATTGATGTACCAAACAACTGACACATTGCCTGTTTGAATAGCAACCACGAGCCTTGGACTGTCTTTCCCAAGTAATGCCCAGCAGAGAAGCATCTGTGGTCACAATGGCCTTGGGCTGAGAATGAATGAATAAGCTTCCTTGTAGAACCTCTTCTGACTGAATCCACTATAGTAGATCCCTTTAGCATATATTGGTGATTATATCGGAGCAGATAAAGGAAGATGAAGTTGTGACGCCCGTGCCCTGGCCCAGCAATCAAGGAGCCTCAATCCTCACCACTAACACCAGAGAGGGCATCTCATATAGGAGAAAAGGATAACAAATACACACAGTAAAGTGCAATTTCCCTTAAGAGCACATAGAGATCACAGTCAGCCTGGGGCTGGTTGCTACCTTGTTCTCCAGGTTCCCAATAAGACTCCCCACAGGCACAGCTATAGGGTCCAGATCTCAGCCTAGCTAGCAAGCTAACCTCCAGTACCCTCTCTGTCCAACCAGTGCTTCCTATCCCTGCCCAAGTAGCTGACACACACACACACTTTGAGATAAGTATTTATGCAACTTCACAGACACTCCTGTGAAAGGCTCACACAGATTCTCCAGCTGTGCCCCTATGCCCAGACTATACAGTTGTAATTCCTGCTAACACCAACTAATAATCATCAGCTACCCAAAGGCTCTTAAAAGGGTGTCCAATTATTACTGTGCAATATTATTATTCAATTGGTAAGTGTGACTAAACAGTCTTAAGGCTTATTAGAGTGACTTTGTACAATAAACTCTATAAATATGCAATGTACTCTACAGCTTAACTTATCTCTACATAAACCAGCCACAGTTGAAAAGGGTTTAATAATAAATACTAAAAACACAAGACAATACTACTACACCACAGTGCCATTCAAGAGTTCAGAGATCACACAGAAACTTAAAATAATTCAGTAGTACAGTTCTGTCATAACAGAAAAACACTTAAGTCTAATCTTTTCTAATCCCTAGCTATTGCTACAAGAAAACATACTTCTAAAGTAACTTACACATATAGAGCATAGGCAGTGCTGAGTTGGATGTCAGACAAAAATGCTTCCAGTCTCTCTCTGAGCAATAGTTTTTAAAATCACTAACAAACATTTCTGCTGGGCCCTCCCAGATTGCATCATTTTTGACACTTAGCCTGGGGTTCCCAGGCCAACAGGCTACATTATTTAGCAAGCTATCACCTGCTTAGGAAGCTACAACAATAAAAGACATTTCACATGTACACTCTAGTAATTATTCCTTAAGTTAAAACAATTGAAATAATGTGCTAGCTCAGAGAGACTGACTCTCAACTCTCTCCTTATAACCCTTCCCAGCTCCCCTTCCACAGGAAGTCTGGCATCCTCTGACAGTGGTGCCCCACTCTCAGCCTGGCTACTACTATTCGCCTCTACCTTTGCAGTCACATTGTCCAAGGGACCATCAGTACCCACAAGCAGTTGTGGCTCACCTTTAGTTTCACTGCTACAGAGTAGCTCCCTCCTTGAAGTAACCACTTCACCAGTCCTGGCTGCAAGTATGCAGTCTGTCTGGGTCTCTCCCAGGCTACCAGACCTACATGCTTGTCTCCTAGCCTGACTGTGTGTAACTGCATAAGTACATGGTACTGCCTCATCCAAATCTTTCCTTCTCATCTGCAGGATGGTAGTTTAGTACCCCTGTTGTCTCAAGACAACATACTATTGGCATTTTGTCTTTCCCACTTACTGGCTCCCTCAACTTTGGTTCCCCACCTTGCCTCAGTGGATACCTGTATGCCACATGGCCCCACTGGTGGGATTTGAAACATTTAACCCTAGCTTCTGGACATGTACTTGGACTAGTGGCTTACCCTGCTACTGGTGGATTCTGTTGGGGCAGTCTGTGCTGCCAACCATGGGTTTCTTTAGTCCCATGAGCAGTACTGGGGGTCCCCTTCCTGTGCAGGGCTGCCCTGCTTGCCAGGTATAGGTCTCCCTTCTTCCCCAACTCATCTGAAGTAGCAAATTGTCTATCAGCTAATTAGATCCTCATGTCCTCAGGCAAAGTGCTAAGGGCTTTCTCCCTCACCAAAAGGTCTGCCAGCCCTTCAAGAGTGGTGACCTGACATCCACTCACCCAGCTATGAAAATAAGTGCCCGGTTCAGCAACATATTCACACACACACACTTTCATCTGCCTTGCATCTATGCTCATGAAACTTTTTCCTATACATTTCAGGTGTTAGCTTAAAACATTCTAAAAGACATTTTTTACAGCAGTATAATCAAAACAGACAGGCATTTTTGACAAAAACATTACAGCTTTCCCAAGGAATAAGGGGGTCAGGAACCATACCCAGAGCCTTTGGTCAACACTATACTGCTTGAATACCCTTCTCAAATATATGAATGAAACTATCAAAATTATCCCCCTCTTTAAATTGCGGATGAAATGTACTGTCCTTTTGTGCTTCTGGGGTCCAGTTACTCCCTTCCCCATTACCTCCAGGACTCTGGCAAAGAGTCAGCATTTCCCTCTCATGCCTCCTCTGACGCTCCTTTTCTTAGGCTTCTATCTCCAAATGCCTGGCCTCCAACTCAAGTCTCTTTAGCTCCAGCTGGACTTTTAAGTCGACTGCAGAAAGGTTGAGCTTTCCATTCTCAAAGGATATTGTATCTCCACTGCAAGTCTAACTGTCCTCCTGGATGCTGTTTTCGTATGCAGCTGTAACCAAGTCTGCAATCAGGTCTGCTTTAGTCAGGTTTCCATGCACCAGTCCCCTAGCCTGGCACATCTCCACCAGCTGGCTCCTTGTCAGCATTCCATACTCCTCTGCTGACATGCTGCCTGCTCACCCTGACTAACTAAGCTAACAAAAATATAAAACAATTGTGATCTGAACTCTTGAGTATTCACTGTGTGGCTGTTTTATAATACAAAACACCTTCAGAGATCACTGTACATAAAGCTACAGGATTCAATCTACCCACACCACTACAAGCCAATTAGTATTTGCCAACTAATTAATATGTGATGTGGATATCCCACCAATGCCCACCAATTAATATGTGAAGTGAATCCCACCACTGCCAACCAATTAATATGTGATGCCCATGCCTTGGCCCACCAATCAATGAGCCTCAATCCTCACCACTAACACCAGAGTGGGCTTCTCATATAGGAGAAAAAGAGAACAAATACACACAGTAATGTGCAATTTCCCTTAAGAGCACACAAAAATCAGCTGGTTGCTCCCTTGCTCTCCAGGTCTGCAATAAGACTTCCCACTGGCACAGCTATAGGGTCTAGATCTCAGCCTAGCTGGCAAGCAGACTTCCAGGACCTTCTCTGTCTGACCAGTGCTTTGTGTCTCTGCCCAAGTAGCTGACACACATACACACTTTGATATAAATATTTATACAACTTCACAGACACTGCTGGGAAAGGCCGACACAGATTCTCCAGATGTGCCCCTATGCCCAGACTATACGGCAGTAATTTCCGCCACTACCAGCTAATAATTACCAGCTACCCAAAGGCCCTTAAAAGGGTGTCCAATTATTACTGTGCAATATTATTATCCAATTGGTAAGTGTGACTAAACAGTCTTAAGGCTTATTAGAGTGGCTTTGTACAATAAACTCTATAAATATGCAATGTACTCTAGAGCTTAACTTATTTGTACATAAACCAGCCACAGTTGAAAAAGGTTTAAAAATATTTAATAATAAATACTAAAAACACAAGACAATACTACTACACCACAGTGCCATTCAAGAGCTCAGAGATCACACAGAAACTTAAAATAATTCAGTAGTACAGTTCTAACATAACAGAAAAACACTTAGTCTAATCTTTTCTAATTCCTAGCTACTGCTACAAGAAAACATACTTCTAAAGTGAAAATAAAAAGAAAACCACAAGTGATAATGGAGCACTATATCACACAAAATGAACTTTAATCCACTGTTTAGCGCTTTCAGCCCAAGAATTAGGTCTTCATCAGAACAAAGTGTTAAAAAAACTGTCTCATTTTATACCATCATCAATACACATCACACCAATCAAATCTCATTTTACTTAAACAATGTAAAAAATGTTTAAAATGTGTTTGAATAAAAATGCATTTTAAATAAAGCATACATTTCTAATAAACATATAAACTACTTACATTTGTTGTAATCAGCTTTTCTTTTCAACACAGCTTTATAGTTGATGCCATTGTTAAGCCCTGGTGCCCTGCATGCATCTAATAAAACCTGCCATTTAAACTCTCTAAAATCTAGTTCCCCATCTCTGTCTCCATTAAAGCCCAATGGAACATGATCTATAACTGTAAAAAAGAAACTTAGCACTGTTATTGCTACTCACACAGTTTAAAGTGTACTTGTAAAGAGCATTATCTAACTAAAGTGACTTACACATATAGAGCATAGGCAGTGCTGAGTTGGATGTCAGACAAAAATGCTTCCAGTCTGTCTCTGAGCAATAGTTTTTAAAATCACTAACAAACATTTCTGCTGGGTCCTCCCAGATTATAGGTTCATAGGTAGGTACTAGGCTATCGGCCCAAGGGCCTACGTAAGCCTAGCCAGCAAGGTTCCATAGCTTACGCCACCCAAGAATGTTATTTTCCTGTACCACTTGTCCAGCAGAGACACAGAAGTGATCCCCGGGGTGTATTTCCTATTTCCCATCCACTCATCAAGATTTTTCTTGAAGACTGCTAATGAAGAACTTTGCTTGACATAGATGGGTAGCTTGTTCCAGAGTATATGAAGTCTCTGGGACAGGAATCTATCCCTCCAGCATGTCCTGTTTATTGTGGTGACAAGGTTTAGGTCCCTAGAACATGTAGCTTGGAGGGATTGGGATTTCTTTAGGTGTAGCACGTCCAACAGCTTTGGGTTTGACATAGCGTTGTATGATAGACAGAGATCACCTCGGAGGAGGCGATATGCTACGGAGTAAAGCTGGAGTTTTTTGAGGCGGTCAGTGTAGGGCACTTGTTTGAGGTCACTAATCCTCTTTGTGAGGTACTTCTGTGGCCTTTCCAGCTGCTGCATACGCCTTGTGAGGATCCCAGGCCAACAGACTACATTCTTTAGCAAGCTAACTCCTGTTCAGGAAGCTACAACAATAAAAGACATTTCACATGTAAACTCTAGTAATTATTCCTCAAGTTAAAACAATAGAAAGAATGTGCTAGCCCAGACATATGGACTCCGAGCTCTAGAGATCAAAGGATAGATTTGACATAATTGTAACGTCAAAAGAAAGATCTGAAATGCTTGCCTTAGTTTTCCTTACACCAGATGGCAATGTTGCTACAATCTTAAAGTTCAACATTTTACGGTATTTTCTTTCATTTAAGAAACATGCCTGTATTTTACATTTATATTTACAAATGCCAGAATTATGTATCAAATTCTATTTGGCTAGGCTGGCAGCCTTCACCCTTCTCTACCAGTCTTCACATTTCTTCACCCATCTCTACCCAATCTTCACAGAAGTATTGACCATTGTGAAGCCAGCATCCACTGAAGAATTCTTATGTGATATCTCGCTAACGGTAGTAACTTTAGGGCTGCCACCATTGACCACAAAGCCTGAAGGACCAAGTGGGCTGGGATTCTGGTACTGCAAACTATCTCTCTCACTTGTGATCTTATTGTTTAAACTGTGGAGAAGGAAAGTGAAGTTATAGTTGATTTTCTATCAAGCAGTGCTCCTATGAAATTTAGTCTGACTTGGTTCTAGATGAGACTATTTATTGTTTATGGTGATTCCTAGTAGAGCACATGTCTGGATCACTTTCTCTTTTGTCATAATGAGCTGATGCCCTGTCGGAGTGGAAATGATCTAGTCATATAAGTATGGGAACACTCAGAATCCTTGCCGTCTCAAGTGAGCTTCTACTACTGCCATGCATTTGGTAAACACCTTGGGGGGGGCAGTAGTGTGACCAAAGGGCAGAACCTTGAAAAGATAGTTTCTGGCACCCAGCTGGAAACATAAAAACCTTATGGATTGCCTGTTCATCTTTATATGATAGCATGTATTCTGAAGATCTACTGAACACATCCAATTGTCCTTTTCCAAAGAAGGAAAAATGGACTGAACCATGACTACCCAGAACTTGGTCTTCCAAATGGATTTAAGATACTGAGATCCAGAATTGGTCTCTAGTCCCCTGTTTTCTTTGGCACTAAAGAATCTTGAGTAAGTTCTGGATCCTATCTTATCTGGGGGGGACCCTCCTGGATGACACTTTTTACAGCAGCTTTTGAATTTGAAATGCTGCTTGTTCCCTTTGACTAGGTGGAACATTGGACAATTTTCTTGAACTGGGAGGATAAACGGAAAATGATATTATATAGCCTCCTGAAATATTCTCTGCACCCAGGTATATGCTATTAGTTCTAGCCACACTCTCTGGTGCTGAAACAAACAACCCCCTTCAACTGCCTCCGGAAGGGGACAAAAAGGAAGGACTGAAAGGAGCACAGAAAGGGTTTACCAAAGAATCACTCTCTTAGTTCTTTGGGTCACCTCTGCCACAAGGGTGGCATTTACCATTTGTGCACTCCCTTTTGCCCCAAGGGATCTTCTTCCATGTGTGTCCTGGAAATCCTTGGGATTTTCTGAACCACAGTTTCCCACCACCTCAATGATTTCTTGAAAAGGATCTTTTTTTTTGGGGGGGGGTGGAAAAATGTATACCTTCAGCAGAAAGGGTCTTTCCATCCTTCTCACACCTGTACAATGTGTCTTTTACCTTGGGGCCAAAGACAGACATGCTGTCAAAAGGAGCTCTGATGAATAAAGACTTAAAGGGCTCCACAAAATCACATAAGTGCATCCAGTGGGGTCTCCTAATAGCAACGCGTGAGCCCCCTGTCCTTGATGTTTCTTCTGCTACATTAGAAATGACCCTCATGCAAGACTTGGACATCGATTGCAGGGTAGCCAACTGAGGTGTGACAGATGCTTTCACCTCTTCAGAAATAGATCCTGAGGGAGTGTCTCATAGCTTTTTAATCAGATCCCTCTGGAGCCTTGTGAGGTGTGCCAAATAGTTCAGGGACCTTAAGGAGAGGCTGTAAAAGCATAGACACACTTCCCAAATCTGTCCATCACCAAAGACTCTCTGTTGGGGGGGGGGGGGTGAAGAGAGGAACTTTCTTCCACGAGTTCCTTCTTAGTGGCCGTCACCACGACCATGGCATCAACAGGCAAACTCTTGGACCAAAACTGTTTATCCTCCGGAGCAGTCATGATTTTATCGAGTTTCCTGGAAACTGGCTCAATGGTGTCTGGATCTTTCCATGCCTGCCATGAGACCAAGTTAATGAGCTCATCGCCAGGTGGGGTCACCCAGGAGGTAGATGGTCCAGTACTGAATGCCTCTAGGAGTAGAGATTCCTCTGACGAAGGGTTGCTGGACATCTGTCTACCTCCCTGTTTCAGGATTTCTAGGATGTCTCTGAATGAGACATCATCGGGAGGTGACTGTGAGGACCCTTCGTCCTCATCAAAATCTATATCTTTGGCAACAGATTCATTGGAATCTAAATGTTTCCTCTTATATGTTTTCTTCTTAAGGACCTCCTCAGTGGGATACTCTGTGGTGGTGTCAGAAGAAGTGGGGATCCTGTGATGGGAAGCCTGGGGTTTTGGTATCAGATGTCACTATGGAGAGGGTAGCTGAGACTCCAGATGTAGAGATGGGACAGACAAAGGATCTGAAGGGATAGATACAGTTTGAGTAAAAGGTGCAGCTAGGGTTCTCTCCATGGCCACAAAGGCAGACCACCTTGGTGAGGGATAAGATCCTGGATCTGAAACAGCATGTGCCTGAATCACAATCCCACCCTTCCCAGAGGACAGTCCACCGGAGGTTGAAGTCAGAACCAAACTGACCATTGCCAATGCTCCGAGGTGTAGAGATAGTGCCGAAAACCTTGGAGTTGAATGAAGGACCCGACAGGGAAGTATCAGCTCCAAGAGCTCTCCTGATCTGACTGAAGAGCTCAGAACAAGCCTAGGATCCGAGGATAAAGGTATCCTCAGATTCTAAGTCAACAAACTCTGGTGACTCAAATCCAAGGGCTCTGAAGCCTTGCAAGGAGCCAGAGGAGGAAATGACAAAGGTGGAGTAGTGGATGCACTGATCTTCTGACCCACAGGGCAGGAGCTAAAAGGTCAACAGGCTGGTTGTGCACCAAGAGGATCTTTCTCACTAACCTCTCCACATCCTCTTCTATAAGTCTTCTGGAAGAGCTAGTGGACATCCCTGAAGGAGATTTTGGTCTCTCTGAAAATAGAGATGGGATCTTTGATGGGAATGGGTTCATTGAAGGGGAGTAGCTAGTGCTGGGCAAAATCCCCACATATGAAGTTCTTTGCTTCAGATCCGAGGGGGGGGTCTGATCTGACGTGTCTTTAAATGTCAGTTTTCAGAACCTGAAGATTCAGTCAGATTCAAAGACTGTATTTTAATAGGTTTCCAATCTGAAAAAGTACTCAGATCTGAAAATTTTGGTATTTTCTTTTTCATATCTGAGCTATCCGATGGATCCAAAAAAGATCTTTTAGTTGATTTTTCCAAAGTCATGGAAGAGGATGTTGAGGTGCTTGGATTGGGAGACATTTTTATTGATTTTTGAGGAAAAGTTCCAGACAGTGCTTTGCTAAAGAAGGACAGAAGTAATCCTTTCAAAATTAAGTTTGCTCTTGTATTCAACCAGGGCCCTTGGGTTGAATGAATGACAAATAGAACAGCTTTCTTGGAGATGAAGGGGTCCAAGACAATACACAAAGAATATGCGAGTCAGAAAGAGGAATTTTCTGACCACATTTACCCCATTTTTTAAAGCCTGCCAGGCTTTTATCTTTTTCTGACATCCTAAGAAAATGATGTTAGGAACAAAATACCAACAATGATAACAGAACCAAGTATACTGTAAAACTGCAACTATCAAAAGAATCTAATTAACAGTAAATGATTTGAAAGGACTATAAAAGATTTTTTTTTTTAAATGAAAGGGGGGACTAACTACGAAGGTGGCTAAGAGGTATGGTAAGCAGAGGAGATAGAAAAAGGGTAAAGGGAGAAAAATGAATAACAGTAGTCATTTACAGAGTACACTAGTAGAAGACGAGAGAAAGATATGTAGAAAAAAACAAGGTACAAGATTATTAACGAAAAAAATCACTTATCTACACTTAAAAAGATCCTATAACCACATCTTTCTCTGTGAGGTGGCAAACTAGATCGGAGGTATTTGGGGTTGGTACAGTCTAGGTAAGGGAGACGTTTGATAGTTCTATGTTGCCACAAGCTTTTCTATCGGCCGAGTCATATCCGAACCCACCAGTTGAGAGCAGAATGAAAATTAACATCAGATCAATGAACTATCCTCAGATAGATTATTTTGGTTTGGTCGAAAGGAAGTTTGATCAACATCAGTTTAAATGACAGCACTTGGTTGACTATACAGACAGCTGACAAGTGTGTGAGACAGACGATTCCAGGATAGGGGAATATTCACTTTCTGTGGAGATTGTGAGAGCTCAGAATTAGTATATATAATTAGCAGATATTGTAAGGTGGGGGTGCAGATGGGGGGGGGCTGCTGTTTATGTTTTTTTCTTTTTTTAAAAGAACCTCAGTACACACATACTAGGAAGTCAACATTTCTTTTTTGATGTAGAGTGGTTTGCCTTCAGGATGCTAACGTGTGTTAGTCAACCAACTGAAGGCAAATCCCACAGATCAGTACAGGTCGACTAATACCGCTCTCATCTCATCTAACATGGGTTCTCTTTCAAATCCCAGTTTATCATAATTCCCCTTTGCTCTTCCCACATTTGCCTCATATATAAAACACAATAATCCATTTGACTGTATAGCTCTAAATAACTATGAGAACTAGAAAACCCCACTGTTTTATAACCAAAATAATCTAAGGCTTAAAGACATGCTCTTGTTTGAACAGACTAAAAAAACCTATCCTCCTTTTCAGTGGTCTACAGACTCCCATGAAGTAATCTGCGTCTTGTGCTCTGAGCTCAGACAAACCTTCAATTAGTGACCTACTTTTTCTCAATGAAAAGTTCCTCAGTTAAAGTCCCTTCCTAAGAACTAGCTCTACACTAAAATACTAAGTCCCAGTTCAGGTATAAATTCATCACCCAGTACCACCCTTACGTATGGATCAAGCTTTCCTACACATTAGACCATGTTAACTCTAGTGCCATTCAAACTTCAATTAGATGAATGGATGGAATCCTTTAAATTCACTCCAAGAGACACTGGCCATAAACTTTCAACTATGCAGAAAGTACAGTTGTGTAAAATCTTACCATAACAGTACACGTCCTTCTATTCACTGCTGCAGTATTCTTTACATAAAGGATCACCTGCCAAGGATAACCCAATGTTTGGCCAGTCTACCAGAACTTTTAGGTTTAACAGATGCCATATGTCAGACATGCTCCCTGAGTAAAGCATAGGGCATAAAGGTGACACAGATGCAAACATTCAGAAATTAAAAAGCCCAGGATGAACAGAATACCCTCAGGGACAAAAGACAACATGTGCATCCAAAACGAAAAAGGTCAGAAGGACAAGAATAAGGACTTCTCAGCCAGGAGGGTAACAAAATACAGGGCAAGAGCCAGAACAGAGGGGGAAGAAGGGGTGGGCTGAAAACTGCAACAGTGAAGAGAAGGCCACCTACTGTTGTGGTACGATTTTACACAACTGTACTATGTCCTTCCATATCACTGTTGCAGTATTCTTTACATAAGGGAGAATGGAAGAACTAAGAAGAAGCCTGGGAGAAGAAAGGCAGAATATCTTTCTAAAATCCCATGCAGGATAGCCCTAACAAAACTTGTCCTGGCAATAACATCCAACTTGTAATTTTAGTGAAAATATGAACAGAGGACCAAGTAGCAGCCTCAAGAATGGAATTAGAGTCCAAACCCTTAAAAAGGTACCAGAGGAGGCAACTGCTTTAGTAGAATGTGCCTTTACAGATAAAGACAGCCATTTGCCATGAAAATAACAACAAAACTAAATGGCCTTAGAAATCCAGAAAGAGATGGTTTGCTTACAAACAGCCAAAGTCCTGATATGAAAAGAAACAAAAAGCTGCACAGACTTGCAATCTATCCATAACTTTTTTTTCCCATTTTAGCACATAGGGTCTAAATTATTTTAGTTTTATCTAAATAATACTGGAGCTGGCAACGCAAATCCAAGGTGTGAAGAACATTCTCACTGGCAGACTATGAAGAAAGGAAAAAGGAAGGAAGATGAATAAACTAATTAAGGGACAATTCATTGACAACCTTGGGTATAAAAGGAATAGTTTAGACAGACACACTGTCTCTGTGAAAAACTAAAAAACGAGGATTAGCCATGAGACCCTGAAGCTCAGAATCTCTCTTGATTGAAATAAGAGCCAATGGAAGAACAGTCTTCCAAGTACAATGTTGAAAGGAAACTGGAGAAGCAGGCTGAAAATGAGCACAATTCAACATTTCAAGTACAAAACTTGAGGTGCCAAGAAGGCATTATAGGAACACTGGGAGGCCTGATATGAAGGGCACTTTAAGAAACTGCTAGACCTCAAACCAAGATACCAGAGGAAGATTCAAGGGCAGACCAGTAGAAACTGCTGAAAGATTAGCTTTAAATGAATAATGTGCCAACCCAGCATGGAGCAGATCACACAATTCAGATAACCAGAGAAACCTCTACAGATAATAGATCACGATGACGAGAAAGGCACCAGAAAGAGAATCTTTTCCATTTGGACATATATGAATTTCTGGTAGTGGGTTTTCTGGCCTCCTGCAAAACACAAAGAATGTCCTCAGAAAAGAAGTGCCAAAAAGGAATTGAAACCCTAGCACTCATTGTGTCATTTGAAGAATGCCAGGTGAGAATGGAAAAGAGATTCCTTGTCCTGTGGAGAAGATCTACCCAGTGGGGTAACTTGTGGTGATTGCCGCTGGACAAGAAAGAAAGAAAGAAGGGATAACCAATGGTACTTAGGTCAAAAGGGAGTCACCAGCAAGATTTTAGGAGAGCCCTGCCTGTTACTGTGCAAAACTCAGGGCAACAGAGGAAGGGGAAGCATATAGAAACATTCCCTTCCAAGGAAAAGATAGGGGTTCCACTTTCCAAGTCAGAGGACCTGGGACTCTGGAAGAGAACACAGGAAGCTGTCAGTTGAGAGGGAAGGCAAAAATATCTTCCTAAGGAATACACCACTGATGGACTATGCCCAGGAACACATCTCTGTAAAGCATCCATTCATGAGCCTGTGGTCTGGACCTGCTCAAAGCATCCATGATGCCAGTGCACTGGCCAAGCAATCAAGGATCCTCAATCCTCACCACTAACACAAGTGAGGGGTGTCCATATAGGGAAAGGATAATAAATACACACACATGAAAGTACAATTTCCCTTAAGAGTGCACAGAGATCACAGTCAGTCTGGCACTGGTTTCTCCCTTTCTCTCCAGGTCCCCAATAAGACTCCCCACTGGCACAGCTGGGGAAGGCTGGCAGAGGTTCTCTAGCTGTGCCCCTTTTCTGCCCAGTCTAAAAGGTAGTACCAGCTGCCACCACCCACTAATATCAGCTACTCAAAGGCCCTTCTGAAAGGGTGTCCAATTATTACTGTGCAATATTATTATCCAAATGTAAGTGTGACTGAACAGTCAAGGCTTATTAGAGTGACTTGGTACAGTATCACTATATACATGCAATGTACGCTAGAGCTTAAATTAACTCTACATAAAACAGCCACAGTTGAACGGTTTAAAAATATTTAATAATAAATAATAAAAACACAAGACAATACTTCTTACTACACACTGCTAGTCAAGAGTTCAGAGAGAAATTTTTAAAATAATACCATAGTAAAGTTCTGACATCACAGAAAAACAAACCAGTCTAATCTTCCTATTTCCTAGCTATATCTATAAGAAAACACAGTTCTAAATAACTTACTTATAGAAATAGGCAGTGCTGGTGATGTTGGATGTTCTCAAGACAAAATGCTCTGAGCTCTCTGAGTCTCTCTCTTTAAATTGATAATACAGAGTTGCTTCACATTACATCATTCTTCACACTTCTCTGGTGTTCCCAGACTAACAGAAACTACATTTACATTCTTTACACCTGGTCAGAAACCAGAGCAATAAAGGACATTTATACATGCAAATTCTATCCATTAACTCTGGTCTTAAAACAATAGGCAGGATGCCTTCCTCTAGACATATCGGCTCCAAATTTTGACATCAAAGACTGTCATAAAATGCCTGACTTAGCTTTCTTACAACAGCAGAGTGCACTGCTGTTACATTTTTGCAGTTCAATATCCAATGCAGTCTTTTCACATTTAAGAGAACAAGTCCGTGGCTTACATTAATATTTACAAATGACAGAATTATCTATAAAATTTTATCTGGCTAGGCTGGCAGCCTTCACATATCTTCACCCCCCCCGGAGAACTCAAGCTAGTTTTTCAAGTGACCCTTGAGAAACGTTGCTTGAGAGGGTTAGGTCTATCCTAGTATACGTTACCTCATTCCCCGTTTTGAGAGCTCATCTGTATTGGCATTGCTAATCCCACTATGGTGCTGCACTAACATATCATATGCTTGCAACCCTAGGCTCCATTTTAGCAACTTGGCATTTTGCTTGTTGGCTGGCTTTGTGTAACCATGTTAGCGAGTTGTGATCTGTCACTACAGTGAATTTTCTTCCATACAGATAAGGCTGAAGTTTCTGCTGTACCCACCCTATGGCTAGACATTCCCTTTCTACAGCTTCATAGCTTACAACTGAGATAAACCACTGGGTGCTATTCTCCCTCTGAAGAAATCTGGCTAAGTACAGCCTCCACCCCATGGTTTGAAGCATCCACCTGGTCAACATATTATTTGCTGTAATCTGAACTGGCTAACACAGGGGGTTCTACCAAAGTGTCTTTAAGCTTCTGAAATGCCTGTTCACAAGCTTTGGTCCACACTACCTTCTGCCTTGTCAGGTCTGTGAAGGGAGTAGCTATGGTACTGTAACTGAGGATGAACTTTCTATAGTATCCTGCTGTCCCTAAGAATGCCCTCACCTGCTTTTTGATAACAGGTGTAGGCCATGCCTGAATGGCTTCTACTTTGGCAGATTCTGGTCTAATCTTACCACTCCCCACTCAATGTCCCAGGTAGGAGACCTCTGCCATACCCACTTGACATTTGCTCAGGTTAATGGTCAATCCTGCCCTCTGTGGTCTGCCTAGCACCTCCCTGACATGCTGAAGGTGTCTTGCCAGGAATGGCTGTAGATGGCATCATCATCTAGGTAAGCAAGGGTGAACCTTCCTGTTCCTGCTAGGACATGATCTACCAGCCTCTGGAAAGTTGCTGGGGCATTTCTCATCCCAAATGGCATCTTTGTGAACTCATACAAGCCCAAAGGAATCACAAAGGCTGACCTCTCTCTAGCACTTGGAGTCAAGGGCACCTGCCAGTAACCCTTGGTAAGATCAATGGTTGTAAGATACCTAGTCCCACCCAGCTGCTCTAGGGCCTCGTCTGTCCTATGCATGGGGTAGGCATATGACTCTGTGTGATTTAATTTCCTGTAGTCCACAAAGAACCTGGTGCTGCCATACTTCTTTGGCACCAGCACCACTGTGGAGGCCCAGGGACTGTTGGACTCTTGAATCACCCTAGTTCCAACATCTCCTGCATCTCCTCCCTCAGAATCTGTTTGACACTCTCAGGCAACCTATAAGGGGCCTGTCCAATAGGCCTTTGGGGTCCTGTATCCACCTGGTTCTACACCAGGTGGGTGCACCATGATTTCCCAGTGTAGATGTCTCCAAACTCTTGTAACACTGCCCGGACTTCTTGAACCTGGGAAGAAGATAGCTGCTGAGACATTACTACCCCTTCTACTGAGGTGCCTGTCCAAGCCTCACTGAGGAAATCAGTCACCAGATCTGCCTCAGACACCTCCTGCAATCCACTGCAAATGCTCAGCACAAGGGCCTTACTATCATGGTTAGGTTTCATCATGTTAAAATGGTACACTTTGGGCCTCTGCCTTCTGCCTAGCAGTTCCACCATGTAGTTAACATCACTTACCTTTCTTACCACCTTTTAGGGTCCCTCCCAAGCTGCTTGCAGCTTGTTGTGTCTGACAGCAATGAGAACCATTACCTGCTGTTCCACAGCATACTCTCTAGCTTGAGCTCTCCTGTCATACCATACCTTTTTCCTGTGGCTGGGCTTCTGCCAGGCTCTCCTGGGCCAAGCCCATGAGTTCCCTGAGCCTTGTCCTGAGGTTTAGGACATATGCCACAACAGACTCCTTGTGAGGTTCACACTCACCTTCCCACTCATCACAAATTAAATCTAGAGAGCCCCTCACCCTATGCCCATACAGAAATTGAAAGGGTGAAAGACCTGTGGATTCCTGGGGAACCTCTCTGCAAGCAAACAGATGGGGCAAATATTTGTCCCACTCTCTCTTGAACTGGTCTGCAAATGCCTGTAGAGTGGACTTGATTGTAGAGTTTAACCTCTCAACAAGACCATTAATCTGGGGGTAGTCTTCAGTTGTTTCAGCCCACAGGACATCCACAGACAAGCAAGCAAGTCTGACATGAAATTGGTACCTGTGTCAGTCAGTATTTCTTTTGGGGAAACCTACCCTTCTGAAAATTTGTAGCAAAGCATTTGCCACCTTTTCTGCCTCAAAGGAGGACACAGCCACTGCCTCAGGGTTTCATGTAGCATAATCCACTACCACTAGGATATACTTTTTCCCTGTGGAACTTGGGGTACACAGAGGCCCCACAATATCAATAGCTACCCTCTGAAATGGCTCCTCAGTCACAGGCATAGGCATCAAAGAAGCTCTCACCTCGTCTCATGGGCTATGGCTAGAAGCGCTAGATGGTAGGCTCTAGGCACTACCAACTGCTGTACCCTCTCACCTTGTAGCCCTCCCTCAGGGGTCCACTCTCTATACATTAACCCTTTGTCCAAGTATACAGATTCCCCCTTCCCTTGAGAATCAGGTGCCTCACTAGCTACCTGCCTCACGCCTTGCAATGCAGGGTCTGACAGCTGAGCCTGTCTCAACTCTCTCTTTGTAACCCTTCCCAGCTCCCCTTCCACAGGAAGTCTGGCATCCTCCGACAGTAGTGCCTCTCTGTCAGCCTGGGTACTACTACTCACCTCTACCTTTGCAGTCACTCTATCCAAGGGAACATCAGTACCCACAAGCAACTGTGGCTCATCTTCAGTCTCACTGCTACAGCATAGCTTCCTCCCTGAATTAACCACCTCACCAGTCCTGGCTGCAAGTATGCGGTCTGTCTGGGTCTCCCCCAGGCTACCAGACCCACATGCTTGTCTCCAAGCCTGACTGCGTGTAACTGCACAAGCGCATGGTACTGCACTTTCAAAATCATTCCCTATCAGAACATCTGCAGGGATATCTTCAAACACACCTACTTGCTGACTTCCTTTTCCACCCTCCCAGTCAAGGTAAACCCTAGCGAAAGGTATTTATTTGTAATGGGGTCCCCCCTAAAGCTCTGAGTGGAGTCGACTGCCCAGGCGAGTAGTGCTCCTCTGTAACCATTGCAGGCTTTACAATGGTTATGTCAGAGGCTGTCTCTCTCTTAGCAATGGCCTCTTTGCCATTCACAACAGGATATAACCTTTTGTGGTAGCTTGGTACCCTTGTTGTCCCAAGACAACCTACTATTGGCATTTTGTCTTTCCCACCTACTGGCTCTCTCATCTTTTGTTGCCCACCTTGCCTCTGTGGACATTTGTATGACACATGGCCCCACTGGTTGCATTCAAAACATTTAACCCTAGATACTGGGCATGCACCTGGACTAGTGGCTTCCCCTGCTACTGGCAGATTCTGTTGGGGCAGTCTGTGCTGCCCACTATGGGTTCCTGTAGATCCATGAGCAGTACTGTGGGTCCCTTTCCTGTGTAGGGATACCCTGCTTGTTAGGTATAGGTCTCCCTTCTTCCCCAACTCATATGAAGTAGCACACTATCAGCTAACAAGATCCTCATGTCCTAAGGCAAAGTGCTAAGGGCTTGCCCCTCACCAAAAGGTCTGCCAGCCCTTCAAAATTGGTGACTTGACATGCACCCACCAACCTAACATATTCACAAACACTTTCGTATACCTTGCGTCTATGCTCACGTAACTTTTTCCTATAAGTTTCAGGTTTTAGCTTAAAACATTCTACCAAGTAATGCTTAACAACAGTGTAATTAAAACAGTCAATGTCAGACATTTTAGACAACACAGTTACAGCTTTACCATGGAGTAAGGGGGTCAGGAACTGTAACCAGAGCCTTTGGTCAACATGATACTGTTTACATACTCTCTCAAACATATGAATGAAACTATCAACATTATCTCCCTCTTTAAACTGTGGAAGAAATTTACTGATATTTTGTGCTTCTGGGGTCCAGTCACTCCCTTCCCCATTACCTCCATGGCTCTGGTGAAGAGTCAGCATCTCCCTCTCATGCTGCCTCTGCCTCTCCTTTTCCTCAGCTTCCAGGCATAGCAGTTTCTCATTCTCCTCAGCCTGCAGACATCTCAGTCTCTCAGCTGCTTCTAATTCCAAACGCATGACCTCCAACTCAAGTCTCTAACTCCAGATGGATTTTTAAGTCCTTTGCAGAAAGGATGAGCTGTCCATTCTCTGAGGGTGGTACATCTCCACTGCCAGTCTGATTATCCTCCTGGTTGCTGTTTTCTGCTGTAGCTGTGAACAAAGCTGCAATCATGTCTGCTTTAGTCAGGTTTCCATGCACCAGTCCCCTAGCCTGGCACATCTCAGCCAGCTGGCTCCTTGTCAGCTTTCCATACTCCTCTGCTGACATGCTGCCTGCTCTCCCTGACTAAGCTAACAAAAGAAATAAAACAATTGTGATCTGAACTCTGAGTATTCACTGCGTGGCTGATTTACAGTACAAAACACCTTCAGTTCAGGAACTCACTCTACCCACACCACTACAAGCTAATTAGTATTTGACAACCAATTATGTGGTGTGGATATCCCACCACTGCCAAAAAATTAATATGTGATGCCCGTGCACTGGCTCAGCAATCAAGGAGCCTCAATTCTCACCAACACCAGTGAGGGGCATCCATATAGGGAAAGGATAATAAGTACACACACAGTAAAGTACAACTTTCTGTAAGAGCACACAGAGATCACAGTCAATCTTTGGTTGGTTTCTCCCTTTCTTTCCAGGTCCCCAATAAGACTCCCACTGGCACAGCTATAGGGTCCAGATTTCAGCCTAGTGGGTAAGCTAAAACCTCCAACACCCTCTCTGTCCAACCAGTGCTTAGTGTCCCTGCCCAAGTAGCTGACACACTTTGAAATAAGAGTTCATACAACCACACAGACACTCCTGGGGAAGGCTGGCAGAGGTTCTCTAGCTGTGCCCCTTTTCTGCCTAGTCTAAAAGGTAGTACCAGCTGCCCCACCCACTAATATCAGCTACTCAAAGGCCCTTCTGAAAGGGTGTCCAATTATTACTGTGCAATATTATTATCCAAATGGTAAGTGTGACTGAACAGTCAAAGCTTATTAGAGTGACTTGGTACAGTATCATTATATACATGCAATGAACTCTAGAGCTTAAATTAACTCTACATAAAACAGCCATGGTTGAAAGGTTTAAAAATATTTAATAAATAGTAAAAACACAAGACAATACTTCCTACTACACACTGCTAGTCAAGAGTTCAGAGATCAGAGAGAAATATTTAAAATAATACCATAGTAAAGTTCTGACATCACAGAAAAACAAACTAGTCTAATCTTCCTATTTCCTAGCTATGTCTAAGAGAAAACACAGTTTTAAATAACTTGTATATAGAAACAGGCGGTGCTGGTGATGTTGGATGCTCTCAAGACAAAATGCTCTGAGCTCTCTGAGTCTCTCTTTTTAAATTGATAATATAGGGCTGCTTCACATGACATCATTCTTCACACTTCTCTGGAGTTCCCAGACTAACAGAAACTACATTTACATTCTTTCCACCTGGTCAGAAACCACAGCAATAAAGGACATTTATACATGGATATTCTAGCCATTAACCCTGGTCTTAAAACAATAGGCAGGATGCCTCTCTCTAGACAGATCAGCTCCGAATTTAGACATCAGAGACGGTCATAAAATGCCTGACTTAGCTTTCTTACAGCAGAGTGCACTATTGTTACATTTTTGCAGTTCAATATCCAATGCAGTCTTTTCACATTTAAGAGAACAAGCCTGTGGCTTACGTTAATATTTACAAATGACAGAATTATCTACAAAATTCTATCTGGCTAGGCTGGCAGCCTTCACCTATCTTCACAGCATCTGCAACAAGACTATGCTCTGAAGGAATGTAAATCACCTTAAGAGTCACTTGATACTGGACAGTTAGACCTCAGACCTGAAGAGCTAGTCTGCAAAGGAGATAGTACTTTGTGCCCCCCTGCTTGTTGACAGGCAGTGAAATTGTCTGTGCAGACTTTGAAGGGCCCGAGATGAAAGAGAGAATGAAAAGCTTTCAGAGCTTTCAGAGCTTTCATCTCTTCTGTGTTCATATGGTTTGACCTCTGATGAGACCAGAGACCCTGGACCTTTAGGGTCCATAAGACGTTCCCCACCCTAAGTCTGAGGCATCCATGAACAGTTCCTGTGAGGGAATCAGTGTGTGGAAGGGAAACCCTGGATTGAAAGAGAGATAAATCCACCACTGAAGCTTAAGTCTAAAACAAGGAAGAAACAAAGCAGGGAACTCCAGGGGGAGGTAATGTTGGAGCCACACTGATTTGGGGTACTATTAAAATTACCGCATATTAAGAGTGGTGAGAAGGAGTATAGGAACATTGGTGACCAAAAATCCAAGAACCCTGAGAAATTCCCTGGCCATGAGAGAGGACAGAGGAAGAAGAGACTGGAAAAAGGTTGTCAGAAACATAACCTTGGGAGCAGGGAGAGATGCCAGCATGAGAATGTCTGAAGCCTGCACCAGAGGAAAATATGATCCTGAGAAGGCATTAGGTAGGATGTCTGGAGATTTATGGTGAACCCCAGACTGTGTGAAAGACAAGCTGTAAACTGGAGATCCTGCAACAGACTGCTGGGAGAAGGAGTTTGAAAGAGCAAGTTGTCTAGATAAGAAAATATATGTATCCCCCAAAGCCTGCAAAAAGCAATGACAGGAGCAAGGCATTTGATTAATAACCTTGGGGCAGTAGAAAGGCCCAAAGGCAAAGCAGAAAACTGAAAATGCAAGAAAAAAATAGAGAAATGTAAAATGTTTATGAATAGAGGGTGAACGGGGATGTAAAGGTATGCATTTATGAGGTCCAGAAAAACCAAAAATGTCTGGGGAGATGAAGAGGAAACAAAGTCTGAAGACACAACATCCAAAAAGAAGGAACCTTGAGAAAGGTGTTGAGCAGAGAAAGGTCCAGAATTGGACTCCATGTATCCTCCCTTCCAAGGAATCAAAAAATGTCTGGAGTAAAACCCCTTTCCCAACTGGGTGAGTGGAACAAGCTGGATTTTGCTTTGATCCAAATGGGACTGTAGAACCTCTGAAAAATGAGGAATCTGATTTTGAGGAAAGTTGAGGAATACTTGAAAAGGGGAGAAGGGATTTTCAAACCATGAAATATCCTTGATGGCTAACAGCACCCAAAAGTCTGAGGTGATCCAATGCCAATTTGGAAGTGATAAAGGCAGACACACAAGGGGACCTGACTGAGAGGAAAGGATGGCCATCAAATGTCAGAGAGAAACAGGCTTGCCCTGAAAAAAATGGTTCTCGAATGTTGGGGGTCTGAGTAGACTTAGTGGGAGGAAAATTCTTAGAACCCTTCTTATCTTTAAGAGAAGGGTATGTCTGCCCACAAACAAAGACAGACTAAGGATAATTCCTCTGCAATTTGGAGATAGGGGAGACAAAAAAAATGTTTGAGTTTGTGCAAGGCCTTACCCTTATCCTGGATGGACAAATAAGCCAGCAGCAGCTATCCCAAAAAGATTTTTGTTATCCAGAGGGGCATTCAAAAGGTTAGCCTTAATATCCAGTAAAGCCTGAAGATATAGCCAAGAATAATGCCTCATCACTTAACCAAGGGCAGTAGACCTGGAAGAGGCATCAGGTCATCATAACTGCATTTTATCGAGTGATGGACAACCTGAGAAGTGGATTTCATTTGGGAAAGAGCAGAAGCCTTCCCATCAGAATCAGAGAGGTCAGACAACACCTTAGATTATTGAAAAAGGAGAACCAAAACATATCTGGTCATATGGGTCTGGTAATTAATGGCGCTAAAAACAGGATGGCAGCAGTATTAACTTCATTGCCCAACCTTTCCATGGCTTGACTAACCTTATCAGAAGGAAGGAGCTTAGTAGATGGCAACACATTAGAAGGGTCATCAGAATAAACTGAGACCAATTAAGGATCAGCAGAAGGGCACTTGTGCAAAAACTTGCAGTCCTCCGGTACCTTGTAGAACCGGCCACGTTTCTTGAGTGCGCTACAAAAGCAGCAAAAAATGTGTCCAAAAGGGCAGCACAAACAGGAGGAACGGCTGAACATTTGGGAAACTCCACTTGTTGGAGTTCATAATAATTCTTTTGACTGTCAGGGACCAGGGAACAGTCCCACTTACAATACTCCATCATGCAGGCAATAGTATCCCCAAAGGAAAACTCTTCTAAGGGGAAGTCTGGACTCAAAGTATCCCTTTTGAACCATAGTTGGAAGGGGAAAGAATCTGAGAAGAATAAGCCAGGGACTCTCCAGAATCCAAGCTCTTGTCTGAGGAATCCAGTTTCCTAGGCCTCTTAAAAGGGGTGAAAGACTGAGGAGGGTCAGGGACAGAAACCTCTTCAGGAGGTTTCAAGGTCATTAAAGCATTAAACAGACCCTGAGTAAAACCCTGCAATTTACACAGGGGTTCTTTAACAACAGGGGAAGTATTTTAGTTTTCTGCTTCCTTTTCTGCAGGATATCCACCCCAAAATCCCTCGGAGGTTCAGATCCTTTGCGAGATTCAATAATAGTAGTGGGTGTTTCCTACCTTATTAAAATATGAGGAATCCCTCTCAGTTCTTCAGATGTTATCAGCAGAGGTCCCCATCAACATCAGGTGCAGGTGTTGTAAAATCCTCTGAGAATGTGCAAGAATTCGGATCCATGGCAGCCTCCCACAGAGGCACAGCACAGGAATCTGAGGCAAGCACTGGACAGTCTTCAGGGCTTTCACTAGCTTCTAGAGAGACATCAAGGGAAAGATGGACAGCAACCGGATCAGGCCTAATCCTTTTGGCCTTCTTGGTAGATGGCTAGGTCTTGGGATGGGAAGATTCTGCCACAGCTCCCCGAGACAACAGCTTAAGTCGTTGGTTCTCAAAATATATGAGCAAGGAGGATAAAATACTTTGTAGGGTTTTAGGCACAAATGCTTGGCAGATATAGCACTGCATATGGTCGTGGGAATTATCTCAGCAAAAAATACAATGGTCATGATGGTCTTTATTAGGAATCTGCCTCCCACACTGACATTTTCCCTTCCTGGATGACATGATCACAAATGCTAGACAAAATAGAAAAAAGGAGAAAAGAAACTCAAGTGGGGCACTTATCTAAAAGTGGCTTAGTAACCACTGCAGCAGAAGGGCGTACAGACCAACGTTTGATAATGGTACTCACACTGGCGGTAAAGAAGTGTTGAGTGTTTTGCATCTGTACATCAGCTTTATGCCCGATGCATTTCACAGGGAACATTTGTGTGATGTACTATTAAATCTGAAGTCTTTTGGTATACTGGCCAGATGCTGGGCTATCCTTGGCAAGAGATCCCTCATCTAAGAATACTGCAACAGTGATATGGAAGGACATACAAATATTAACAAATTTCAGTCCTCTCTAATTCTTCTTTATTTCTCTTTTCCTCCCTGTTCTCCAACCTCTCTCTATTTTCCTTCTCATATAGCATAATTCAAGCAGAAAATAGTTCATGTACATCTCCAAAATTAACTCCACTTCTGATCATCATATTCTAATCTATCACTCATCTCTAAGGGTTTTTCTTCTATGACATTCGTAGATAAGCCTGCAATGGCTGATATATCACTGACTTATACACCAGTGTAAACCAATGATCTTATACTGGCTGCACTGCAGCTATTTCTTATTTAGAGAGTAGATATTTCTACTTACCATCCATGAAATACATAAAATAAATGATTACTTGTGGCAATTGTTAGTTACTTCTTAAGTGTTATGATTAATGAATGTAAATGTTTAACTCATTCCGTCCAGTACAACTCTTTTTGTGTGTGTACCTTTAACTCATAGTGGGTGTGGCCTGAGCCTTTAAAAATGAAGTTATCACCTTACAATTCTAACAAATACTCATTGACAGAGGTCAAACATCAATACAGCTGTGTTTGCCATCATATGTGCTTCAAGATAAAATATTTTTGGAATTATTAATGCAATATGAACAAGTAATATTTGATGCCAACAGGAGCAGTAGGAGGTAACTACAGATGCACCTGGAGGCGTCTCTCGGATGTATAGCTATACATCAGATGCCCTTTCTCATACCTTTTACTAATTTGTTTAAATCACATTGAAAGTTACTGCCTTCTTTTTTATCACAGTAATCAATTAGCAATTACATACTGTTTGCTTTATATTTTAGGCAGGCAACCTCCTTCCCATAACAAATGGTGCTAATGTGTATTTATCCAACTTAATTCTGGTTATCACAATTTTTTTTGAGGAAGCTATTCTTTGCATTTCTTTTTAGTTGGACTTTCTGGGTATTCACACTTTGATATGAATTCATCAGCACAGTTACTTATCAGTAGGAAAGTTGCCTTAGTGAAAAGCATTAATTATTTTAGGCATTTATCTACAACAATTTTCTGTGTTTGAGTTCTCAACTAATTCCCGCATGGCTCAATGGGATAAGGAATGTATGTATGTATGTATGGCAATATGTTTTTTTGTAGTGCAGGTTTAATTTGCATTGGATTTTCTTATCGATCATTAAAGGAATGGCAACATTATCATCTTTCAATGACAAGCAATAGAATGCAGAAAACAAAATATCTCAACCTCTGGAACTACAATGGTTAGTTTAAGTTACTAAATATGCTTAATGCCAGCATCTTCATACAAAATGCCACTTTGTTTCTCTGTCACTAGAGACTTCTTGAAGAAACATGGGATTTCAAAAGTGTGTGGTGTAGAGGCAAACAAGTTCCAAAATACTGTGACTTGAAAAAGCATGGGGCAGTTTACCTCTGGTCACTTATCTAGTAGAGAGTGTATTGTTCTAATATTCTGAGACCTCCTTGCTTGAAAAGGTTGTTTAATAACAAATTTCTATACCATTTTTATGACTACTACAAAATGTTTACTCATCCTTGAGTGGTCATCTAAGAGGATGGATAAGTAACCATGTAACATAACGGTTTGTTTAGAATGTGCACAAATCATCTGGGTTATAGTAAAGAATATTTCCGTTAACAAGCAACTTTTTTTAAACACAGCATAAAATGTGCAATTGAATAGCTGGACTTCAACAGCTTCTAAAGTGCTATTAGGATTTTAGCCCAGATTTATTTTACAATGTAGTTCTGCAACAACTCCACCTTGAAAAATCCTGCACTTACCCCTGATGTTGGCTGCATAAATTACAGTAATAACTCTAACAATTTTACAAGTTGGCATTCAAGTGCAAATTTAAGCAGTTAGGAAAAATACATTTTGTAGTCATAATAAACAACTGTAAACATGATCTAGACATTACTGGACTGTATTTATCAAGAAAAGATGTTCAGAAATAATCCATGATATCTTACGAATGGTTACCAGTCAAAAAAGCAAGCAAGGTGCTTCTCTAACAGTATTAAGATCTATACAATTCAATCTCGTTTTTGTTAGTATATTAAACATTTTAATCAAGATAATGTGCATGATTTAATATTTTTATCATTATACTGTTAAACAACTTAAGCACTTAGAGCAAATCTACATTCCTGTATCAGCAGTCACCGAAGTGAAGAAGTATGCATATGCACAAAGATTGGCAATATTATCCTTATAAAGTACAGACCTCTTAAAGGGAGATTAGTGTAAGATGTTGAAGGCAATCATGGATAAACTCCTTTTCAAACTCCAGGCAATGGAATGGACATGTGAGAGAGAGAAGAAAAGAAACAGCAGGAGCAGAGCAAAGCGAAGATTCTTATAGAAGTAATCACAATGTTCAAAGATTACAAAGCAAATTACCAATTTCATTACAGAAACCGTTCCACTTTATGTGTTACAGTACAGCTGTGTAAAATATTAAGATTAACAGTAGATATCCTCCTCTTCACTGCTGCAATTTTCCTTACATAAATGATCTCCTGCAAGGATAGCCCAACATCTGGCCATTATACCAAAGCCTTGGAATGTAGACATTGTACATCACACGTATGCTCCCTGTGCAAAACGTAGGGCATAAAGGTGACGTATGGACATATATACCTCAGAACTGAAAAGCCCCAGGAGGAAAAAAGTTTCCCTAAGGACAGGAGGAATATGTGCATCCAGAAGGAGAAAAAGAAAATAACTCTTGGGCAGGAAGGCAAGAAGTAAAAGGCAGAACAGAAGGGGGAGAAGGTAGGGAGCAAATACTGCAACAATAAAGAGAAGGATATCTACAGTTTTACACAACTGTATTATGTCCTTCCATATGACTGATGCAGTATTCCTTATGTAAAGGAGAGTACAAAAGCTCAAGAGGAAAACCTGAGAGGAGGAGGAATGCACTGAACAGCCCACTAGAAAACTATGCAGGACAGCGCTGGCAAAGCCACCTCCTGCTTTGGAAATAACATCCAACTTGTAACGTTTAGTGAAAGTATGGACAGAAGTCCAAGTAGTAGCCTCAAGGATGGAATTCATATCCAGTTCTTTGAAAAAGGCACCAGAGAAAGCAACAACTCTGGTAGAATAAGCTTTTACAGAGCAAGAAAAGACACCATAAAAGGAGTAGCAAAAAAGAAGTGGCAGAGATCCAGGAAGATATGGTTTGTTTAGAAACTGTCAAACCCAAAGATCTGGGATGAAAAGAAACAAAGTTGCTCTGATGTGTGAATGGCCTTAATCTTATCCAAAATAATATCTGAGCTGGCTATGCAAATCGGGTGTAAAGAATCTTCTTACTAGCCAACTGTGGAAAAATAAAAAAAGGAGGGTAAATGAATAGACTGATTAAAAGACAAATCACTGACCACCTTAGGAATAAAAGAAGGATTAGTACGAAGAGACACCCTGTCCCTGTGACAAACTATAAAGGAACAGTCATAAGAGCATGAAGTTTAGAAACTCTCTTAGCTGAAGTAAGGGCCAAAAGAAGAACAGCCTACCAAGTACAATGGTGCGGAGAAGCTGAAACTGCAGGCTCAAAAGGAGTCTGAGTCAACTTTTTAAGAACAAATCTGAGGTCCCAGGGAAGGCGGAACAGGCTTCTGGGGAGGCCTGATACGAAGGATGCCTTTGAGAAATTGTCTGACCTCAAGCCTAGAGGCCAGAGGGGGAGGAGTCAAAGGCAGACAAGCAGAAATAGCAGAAAGATGTGCATTAACTGAAGAATAGGCTAACTCAGCATGGAGCAATTCACACAAATAAAACAGAACCAGAAAGACTCCCACTGAAAAGGGATCTTGTTATGAGAGAGGCACCAGCCAAACATTCTTTATCATTTGAACAAATATGCTTTCTTAGTAGTGAGTTTCCTGTCCTCCTGCACAACCCCAAGTATGTCTCAAAAACAGGTGCCTAAAAGGGATCAAAACCCTATCACCCACAGTGTCAGTTGAAGAGTAGACAAATGAGGACAGATAAGAGACCCCTTGTTTTGTGTGAGAAGGTCCACCTAGTGATGAAGAAGGGGGAACCAATGCTGTCTGAGCCGAAAGGGAGTCACTAGCAAGATTTTGGGGAAGTCTTGATCTTGTGAACGTTCCTCAGAATCAGGGGAAGGGAAGCAAAAGCGTAGAGAAATATCCCTATCCAAGGAAAAGACAGGGTGTCCACCTTCCAAGCCAGAGGGCTTGGGCCTCTGAAATAGAAGAGTGGAAGCTGTCTGTTCAGAGGCAAGGCAAAAAGATGTACTGAAAGAATATCCACCAATGGACAATGTCCAGAAACACGTCTCAGTGAAGCATCCATTCATCAGCATGTGTGCTGGACCTGCTCAAAGAGTCTACCAATATATTTTGCTCTGAAGGAATGTAGACAGCTTGATACTGGACAGCTAGATCACAGACATGAAGAGTGAGTGTCCCCCCTTCCTTGTTTAAATACCACATCACTTTAGTATTGTCTGTGAAAATTTTGAGGGGCCCTGGATGAAACAAGAAATAAGTCTGAAGAGCTAAAAGGAAAGCTCTCATCTCCTTGATGTTGATGTGATTTGACCTCTGATGGGGAGGCTAGAGACCCTGGACCTTGACAGAACCAAATGAAATTCCCCACCCCCTGTCCGAGGCATCTGAAAAGAGCTCCTGAGATGGGACAAGAGGTTGGAAAGGAAGCTCCGAGTTGAGAGAAAGCTGAAGCCTCCACCACCACTGAAGCTTGAATTTGAGACACGGAGGGAAGGGAACTAGGAAATCCAGTGGATGACTATTGAAACCACACTACCTTGAGTTACCACTGTAGTTTTCTCATATGAAGCCTGGCTAGAGCCAGCATAGGAATAGTGGAAGTCATGAACCCTAGAACGCTGAGAAAATCCCTGGCTGTCTGAAAATAAGACTTTGGTTTTGGATTATTTTAAAAGTAGTATATTTCTGTGTTTTAACAATGCTTTTGGAATTTTAAGATCATGCATACCCCTGGATTTTTTTTTTCTTAACTAATTTTAAAAAAGTTGAATTGTGAGCTAGATTTATTTTCATTTTTATTTAATTCATTTACATTTTCATTTTTTATTACTATGTTTAAAACCTTGCAATGTTTTTTAATAGGAAGTTTAACACTTTATAAGTCATGTTTGAAGCTCTTTTGTAATTTTAGGGAAGCATAGAGTTTAAGTAGTGTGTGTCCCTTTAAAATTTTAATGGCTAATTTTGTTTATAAGTTCCCACTAATTAATTCAGTAAAGATATAAAGGGAGGGGAATTGTATACTTGTTATTCCGATGAAGACTCCTGAGGGAGATGAGTGTGCTTAATCTTGGTTACTTATTTTTAAATGGTTAAATAAATACACTTTACATTTTGAACTTTTCATGCTGCCTATTCCTTCATGTTTTTAGGTTACCAGTTTTGAGTGGAATAACCTACTGTAAAGGTTTGTGATTTTTGTAAAAGGGTAGTACTGGACCAACTTATCTTGAGCAATGGAACATACTAAACTGATTCAGCTCCTTCCACAAAATCCTCATATGGGGTCAAATTGTGACTTGAACCATGGGTGCCCTTTCTGGAGGATGTGAGGGAATGGTACCCAGGGGGCATGCAACGGAATTATTAATGGAGATATGCATGAAGGTGACAGGCAAACTGTCAAATGTTTGTGCTGGCATGGAATACAAGGAAGTAAGAGGAATACAAAAGAGAACAACGGTTGGCAATATGAACACAACTGTACAAACTGACAGAAACCACGTTAAAGGTACTATACATAACAATTTTATTACTTTTGCTGGGGATACTGTCAGTTTTTGCGAGTGTAGCAGCTGGCAACTGGCAGAACCAGACTGGGAATGGACACAATATTATTGTAAACCCTTTTAGAGACAATGTTGGTGGGGCTAACAATTTTACTTTTAATAAATGGGTGCAAAAACCATTTTCTTTCAGAGAAGGAGAACAAGCTCCCTAATTTAATGATGTGTTGGATACCTCCAACCAAAAAGAATTAATTAATGAGTTTTCAAAAACGTTTTTAAGGTTAGGAGATTACAACTGGACAATTCATATTTAAAAGAATGTTTACAAAGAAGAATGGTACCCTAAGGGCTAAAAGTTTTTAAATTTCCAAATGGTCTTAATTGTTAATATCCCGTATATGTAGAATTTTTAAAGATGTTTAATCAACATGGGTTTGAGCTTATGGAACCTGTAATAAAATGGAACAAAAGGGTGATTAATAATCTGCTTATTAATGCTGAAAAACTTAATTTTACTCAGAATGATTTAGTTTCTGAACAGCGCAGTACTTGGTTTTTTTAATGTTATTTCCAGGACTGATAAAAAATGTGATGCAAATTTTAAGAGAAAGTATAAGAAGCTTTACTGGGACTGTGAATAATATAAAAATAAAAAAGCATATCCTGATTTGGTTATGAACCCCCCTTTTGTAGACAATGATTATGGGAACAATAATAGTGAGAATGTGTTTAATAATGGAAGGGACTATAGGGCGAGAGAGAGGATTGGAACTTTGGAGAGTTGGATATGGGTGAACAATCCACAGGTACAGATATTCAAATGAATGATAAATCACAATTTTCCAACTTTAAGGAGATCCAAGAGGTTAGTGAACAGGCAGGTACAAACCACAGATATTGGGCCCTACAAGGGATTTACAAAAAAGTTATTGAAAAGCCCACTGAATCGATGAAAAATGAATTTGGGCCCCCACAGGCAATTATACCACCAACCCCAGACAGGATTAGTAGAGTGAAGTTATACAGGATCGCTTTTAACATATTTAATTATAGTCATTTAACTACTACTTTGGACTGTTTTACTCTTTTAAAAAAGGTTTCACATTTATACCAACCAGACAAGCTGATGTAGCAAATACAATATTGGAATTTAAATTAAAAGTAAGAAAACTAAATTTGGTGCTGTTGTTGATAAGGACAATAGGATAACAAAATACAGAGATAATGAAAACAAATTTGTAAGTAAGAGTATTTTTAACCCCCCTTTATATCCTTTGGGCAGTTATGGAAGAGATTTACAAGTTATTTGAAAGTAAAAATAAAAAAAGATTTGATTTAAGTAAGGAAGAATATGAATTATTAAATAGCCTCATGAAGAGCAAATCAGTTAGAATTATAAACCCAGACAAGGTTGGGGAAGTAATAATTTGTGACACTATTGATTAAGTCATTAGAAAGATGACTATTTTACATTTTGTCTCTCAAAAGCAGGTCAAGTTAGCATACAGATGAATCGATATGTATCCGGAAGAGTTTTTTTTTTTTAGAAAATAAAAAAATCATAGACTTCCTTAGTAATTTTAAGAGTGGAAAAACTACAATACTTGGAACACCTAAGGTGAGTATGGACTTGATAAAACCCCCTTACAGACCAATTATTTCCACTGCTGGTTGCAACACCCAACCTTTAGGCATATTTATTGACAGAACATTAAAACCCATTTATGGCCAGGAACCCCATTTATTGAGGGAATCTTGGGATTTTTTGAGAAGGTTTACAACAGAGATACAAGGGATCCTGAGATAGGTTTTCTCACTACTGATATTGTGGATTTTAACTCGATACCAGTGGAAGAGGGGCTTTCTTTCTTCCTGGACAATTTGATCAAATGTGAATTCTTAACCACGGATTGTATTAAAATCTTGTTGGATTTTATAGATTTGGGATTAAATAATTTTATTTATGTTGAGGGTGAAGTTTTTAAACGCTGAAAGGAGTAGCAATGGGGACCGCATGTGCTCCTATTTATGCAAACACAGTTTTGTTGGAATGGGAGAAAAACTTTTCCATCTGAATATTTTAAAGTTTACCAAGTGCTATTTTAGTTTTTTATGATATATTTTGTATTATATATTTTATGGACTGGCTCAGAAGAAAATATTAACGAATTTATAGAGTTTTTGCATGAATCTATACCATTTTGAAAATTGACTTTCTCTTTTAATAAGAAAATTGTTGGTTACTTAGATGTTCAAGTTGAGCAAACAGGGGTTGGGTTCAACACAAAAATTTTTAGGAAACCATCTTTCAGTAATTCCTATTTGCATTTTACTAGTTTGCATCCCTTCATGCTTAAGAAGAATTTCGTTTAGGGTCAATGTATTAGAGTTGCCAGGATGACCTCAAGTTTTAATGATTTGGAAGAAAAAAATGAATTTACTTAAACAAATGATTATTGAGAGAGGATATCCTAAACCCATATTACAGGAAGTTACTGTTGAGGCAACAGACTCATGGGGTGCAAAATGTAAACCCCTATTAGGAGAAGGAGAGAATTTGGTTAAGACTGAACCCACAACGCCCCTTAGGATCCAATAGTACACATTTCAATAGAGCTTGTGCTGTGGTTTACAACAACTTGTCATGTAATGTTAAGAGCATTATAAAAATAGTTTGAAATTACTGAAGGGCATGAACGAACTGGATAAAGTAATAGGTAATAAACCTTTTTTTATTCATAAAACTTGGTTTAATTTTAAGAAAGTACTTGAAGGAAATAAGTGTACAAAAGATGGAAAGCCCACAGTAAGTACAAAAAGTGTGGAGCTTGTAAAAATGTCCCTGGATGTTTGAAGGGGAAAGCATGATTTTAAATAATGACAAAGTTCAAATTAAATTTTAAAAAACAAAATTGTGGCACAACACATTTACATGGCTAAATGCTCTAGGTGTGATGAGTTCTATATAGGCAAAACAGAGAGGGAGATTAGAAAAGGGACATATGAGCATAACTACAACATTAGCAAAAAGAATGTTAACAGCTCCCTGGCTAGACACTCGGAAACATGTAGTAATAGTAAGAGATTTTTATTTAGAATTATTGAAATTGTTGAAAGGAACCTGGGGTGGGGGGCTATTGGGAATTTTTTTTTAGTATAAAGAAGCAATCTGGCAACTTAGATTAAATGCAGTTTGCCCCTCACCCCAAATGACAACACTGCTTTGCAACCAGCTCTGAAGCTTAGAGCCCTGAAAATGTAAATTTGGTTTTGAATAAGAATATTTCTATACGTCTGTATGTCTTTAGCAATGATTTTGGAATTTTAAGACTATGCATAGCCCTGGATTTTTTTCTACTTAAGTAATTTTAAGAAAGTTTAACTGTGAGCTAATTTTTATTTATCATTTAGATTTTTACATTTTCATTTTTATTACTATGTTTAAAATCTTGCAATTTTGTAAAGGAATTTTAACACTTTATAAGTCACGTGAATCATGTTTGAAGCTCTTTCATAATTTTAGGGAAGCGCAGAGTTTTAGAGAGTGTGTGTGTGTGTGTGTGTGTGTGTGTGTGTGTGTGTGTGTGTGTGTGTGTGTGTGCGCACGCCCATGTGCGCATGCATTCCTTTAAAATTTTAATGACTAATTTTGTTTTTAAGTAGAAAACTTCACCTTATGAATTACTTTTTTTTACTGTTGTTCTAATAATAATGACAACAATAATGGTGATATGAATGTATCTGGGGAATGGACTGAGAGCTCGTCTGATAGCTTTTTATTTGTATTTCTGGTAAGGATGACAGTTTTGAATGTAATGCATATTGTCAATTAGATACTGGAGAGATTCATTTTAAGAGCAATTTTATGCCTCACTTTTCATATCAAGGAGTACAACAGTTTGCTGCCGTGACAAATTTTGCTGTTGAAACAGTTTTTTTGTTTTTATTAAGAATACACATTTAATTGAATATAATTTAACTAAATTTTGAGTTGAAGGCTTTACAGGACTTGGGTAAACAGAAGGAAATAATTTTTAAGCCCTCTGTCAAAGGGAATAACATTTTGTGATGTGTTACATACAATATCTTAAATGTGCTATGATCATCTCAATAATGAAGATATTGATAAAACAGTCAACTGATTATAGAGATGACAAAAGGGAATTTCAAGATTTGTTAAATAAAGGTTACAGGTTGGGATACTTCTGACTGACATTCAGAATAAATTCTATAGTGATGAATATACTCTAATTTTTTTACTGCCTCCCCAAAATTCATAAAGATGTGAGTAACCCTCCTGGAAGACCTATAGTTTCTGCCTGTAATTATTTCTTACATAACACAGGGTTAGTTTTACATAATTATCTGTTATCCTATGTCAAAAGCTGCCCTCTTTTATGAAAAAAAAACATTTAATTTTAGATTATGGAGTTAAACTAGACTAGTGATATGTACTGGATAACTACTAATTTGAAAAGCGTATATACCAGTATTTGTCATGAATTTGGTATTGAGGCTTTAAGATTTCATCTTGAAGTAAGTCCTGTTAGCAATTATATAAAAGAGTTGATATATTTTTGTATAATACATAATTATTTTTATTTTGATGACAGTATTTATCAACAGTTGCAAGGAACAGCCTTGCGGACATAGTTTGCCCCCATGTATGCTAATTTATTTATGGGTTTATTTGAAGAGGAATGTTTGCATAAATATGAATTTTTACAGAAATTTGTGGTTAAGTATTATACATTTATTGATTTATTGATGATTTGGTATTTGTGTGTAAAGGGAGCTTTGAGTTGGTACAATCTTTTGTACAAAATTTAGATAATAATTGATTTAATTTAAAGTTTGATGGACTTCAATATGGTGAATCAATAGTGTTTTTAGATGAACTGTTGCAAGGTTTATCAGATGGCAGAATAAAAACTAGAATCCACTGGAAATTTGAAGACCGTAGCCATTTCTTGCATGGATGAGTTGTCACTCTCCCCACTGATTTAAAGCACTCACTTATGGAGAAATATTTCATATTTATAGATTATGTAATGATAAAAATGAATTAAAAGTCGAAATTGATAAAACAGTAAATATGTTTTTAAATAGGGATTATGATAAGAAGGTTAGCATGAATTAATTGGAAAGATTAAAATGTGAGGCTCAAATACATAGTAATGGTAGGATGAGATCTGAATGCAGTAAATATAATGGGGGAGGGGAGAATGCTCATAGAAAAATGTATGTAGATACTACTTATGTTTTTACTAACCAAGTTATTGATATTAAGTATTTTGGAGTGTATTTAAATTTAAGGAGTTGTTAACATTTTATGTACAACTCTTATGGTCTTTTATAGAAGGGGTAGAAGTATTAGGGATACATAGTAAGTTTATTAAACCAGTGGATAATTTACATAGGGGACCTGTATGGAAGGGTATGTTTCAGTGTGATGGATGTTCTAGTTTGTAAGTATGTTGTCAGAAGTTCTGATAAAATTAATGGTCTTTCTTTTAGACCAAGTGATTAATATTGCTGTAATACAGAGGACATTATTTATGCCCTGAAATGCCCCTTTGGTCAGTTTTATACAGGAGAGAGTAAAATACTTTTTAAGGTCTGACATATTAGGAATGCAAAAGCTACAAGTCCATTGGCTATATATTTTAAACTTTGTCATGGCAGTAATCCTGAAGCCCCGAGAGGTACTATTTTAGAACAAGTTATTTTATATGATGAATGTTTGGACATAAAAAAGAAAACCACTTTATAAAAGAAACCCTTTATTCTTAAGTACAAAACACTGACCTGCACTGGCTTAAACACTGATTATAACTGGAACATTTTCATTTCCTCATTTCCTTTGTTTAATTAATTTGTAAGCTGTATCAATTAATGATATATATGGTGTGGTGTGATTTTGTGTTTTTTTTTACTTCTTGAAGGCAGTTTGCCAAAGTCTCTTTCAATAAATTGCTGTGGCTTTCACTGTTTTTTGTTGTTTTATTCAGTAGATTTTATCCATTTTGTAGTTCTCTAATTTTGTTTTTAAGTTCCTACTAATTAATTCCATGAAAATATAAAGGGAGGGGAAACTATATACTGTTACTTATTTTCTTAATTTAAATGGTTAAATAAGTACACTTTATATTCTGAACTTTTCATGCTTCCTGTTCCTTCATCCACTCATTTTAAATTTTTAGGTTACTAGTTTTGAGTGGAATACTCTATTGTAAAAATTCCAGGCTGTGACTGAAGCCAGAGGATGAAGAGATTGAAAACATGCAATCAGAGAGACAGGCTTGGCTGAAGGCAGAGATGCCAGCATGGGAATGGTTCTGGGTCTTGTAGCAGAGAAAAAGAGATCCTGAAAAGGAACCAGGATTGATTTCTGAAAGTTTATGGCAAACCCCAGGCTTTGTAACAGATGAACAGTAAACTGGAGGTGCTGAAGCAGAATCTCGGAGGACAAATCTGAAAAAGCAGCTCATCTAGATAAGGAAATATCTGAACCCCCTCTCATACTGCAAATGGTAATGACAGGAGTAAGGCATCTGCTGGATACCCGTGTGGCAGTAGAGAGGCCAAATTGCAAAGCAAAGAACTTTAAAAATTCAAGGAGAAAACAAAGAAATGTAAAAACTTCCTGAAAATGTGATTGGACAGGAATAGGGAGGTAGGTATCATTGAGGTCCAGAGATATTAAGAAAGCCTGGTGAAGGGGGAACAGGGTTTGAAGGGACATTTGAAAGAAGGGGACCTTTAGAAAGGTGTTGAGCTGAGAAAGGTCCAGAATGGATCTCCAAGTGCCTTCCTTCCTAGGAACATCCTGGAATAAAAACCTTTCCCTTTCTGGGTAGGGGGCACAGTTTGAATGGTATCCTATGACAGAAGAGCCTGAAGCACTTCTGGAAAGAAAGGGATCTGGTCCTGTGGATGTTGTGGGATGTGCAGAAAGGGAAGAAGAGATTGCCACATCATGAAATATCCCTGGCTGATTATGGACAAAACCAAAGAGTCTTGAGTGACCCTTAACCAACTGGGAAGGGACAGGGAAAGATGAAGAGATAAGGGAACTTGGCCATGGGAAAGAGCAAGCAAACTGTCAGATGATACTGGTTTATCCTGAAATGGAGGCTTCTGAGAAGTAGGAGTCTGGGTAGACTTAGCTGGGTGTATACAACTATAACCCTTTTTCTTTTAGAATGAGTGCTAGACTAACTGAGAACAAAGGCAGATTTGGAAGAATAATTCCTCCGAAACTTGGGGACAGGAGAAACAAAAATATCTTTCAATTCCTGTAAGGCCTTGCCATTATCCTGGAGGGACTTAAAAGTTCAGCAGCAGAAGAGCAAAAAAAAAGCAAAAGGAGCATCAAGCAATGTAGCTTTAATATTATCAGGTAAAGGCTGCAGATGAAGCCAAGAGTAATGCCTCAAAACAGAATCAAATGCAGTAGCCCTATAGGAAGCAACTACACTTAGTACAATGACAAGCCTCTTGTGAGGTAGAGCCCAATAAAGAGCCGAGACCTTTCCTTCTGAATCAGGAAGGTCAGAAATTGCCTGAGAAGCTTGAGAAAGGAGGGCTAAAACATAGCTTGTCATATGAGTCTGGTAATTGATAGTCCTAAAGGCCAATGTAGGATCTGTACAGACCTTTTTGCCTAGATGTTTCAAGGCTCTACTGTCTTTGTCTGAAAGAAGTAGTTTAATAAAAGGCAAAAGTGTAGAAGGTTTGTCAGAAGAGAAAGACACTAAAGAAGGATTAGCAAAAGGACATTTACATAAAAATTTACAATCAGGTACCTTGTAAAATCTATCAGGTTTGCTGGGGGCTGGAGGCTAAGAATCAGGGGCAACAGAGGCTGCTGAAAAGTCATCTAACAGGGCTGCCAAGACTGGAGGAGCAGCAGAGGGCTTGGAAGACTCCATCTACAAGAGTTAATACCTCTTCTGAATATAAGAAACCTGAGAATAATCCCACTTGAAATATTCCATCATGTGAGAAACACCCCAAAAGAGAGTTCTTCTAAGTGAGAATCTGGACTAATAGAATCCTCTTCCTCAGACTCATAATCCAAAAGAGAAGGGATCTGAGAAGAGCATGCCAAAGACTCTTCCCTAGAATCAGAGGACTCCTGCTCCCTGTTTCTTTTATCAGGAATAGATGACCAGCGAAGAGCAGGCACAGAGGCTTCAAGGCCATTAAAGCATTAAACAACTCCTGAGCAAAATCCTGCCATTTACGTTGAGAATCTTTAACAGCAGGAAAAATTATGCTTTTTTTTGTTTTGTTTTTTTCTTTTGAGGGACATCTGTGTGATGAGCCCTCTTTACCCAGAGGCAGTAACTAAGGAGTCTCAATCCTCACCACTGTCTTCGGTAAGACAGTCTCACTAAAAGCAGGGACAGAAATACACAATTTTGCCTAAGAGTACACTGAGAACACGTTCTAAAACCTGGGACTGGACTATATGCTTCACTCCAGGTCCCCAAATGAGTTTCCAGACTAACCACTTCAGAACACTATGTCCCATATCTAGGTATCTGACACACTCGCTCTTAAATGTCTGATATTCACACATGTACATGCGCTTGGGAAAATACTAACACAGATATACCTGCTGTGTTTCTTTGCCCAAATTATAAGATAATGGCTGCCACCAGTCAAATACTACAATACCCTTCAAAAGGGTATTCAAATATGTTGGGTAAAATAGATATTGAAACAAACTGCATCACGTACCCCAACCAGTAAGGCTTTTTGAAGTGACCCTGGTGTTGTCACAATAAGCATAAACACTCTAAGTTATTAAAAAAATATTAACTAAATAACCAGCCACAATGACAGGCAGTAAAACTTATAATAATAAATAAAAGGATTTAAAACATGTAAATACTGAATAACTGATGTCAAAAAACATCAAAGTTTCACAAACAGGAAATATGAAAACAGTGTAGGATAGATCTCACATTGACTTTAGAAAACCTCTAACTATCTAGCTGCAGTTCTCTGACTATCTCAAGATTAACTGTCCCTATCTAATCTAAATACGTTAGCAAGGCAAGATGAGAAATTATTTCCACACTCCAGTCTGTCTGTCCTTAGTGACTGAACTACTACTCTGGAAAACAACTACTGAACAATAACCGAACAACTGACTCAGAACCTGCTTTTTATAGCAGATCTTTTTCAAAAGTAACAGGAAGCTGCCATGAGAATTCTACTCTCATATCAGACTTTAAAAAGTAAACAAACAGCTGCAGTGTAGATTCTACTCTCCCAGCTCTGGCACACAATGACATTACATCCAGGTCAGCTGACGCTGGCATAAAACGCATTTAGAATTCTCCACATAAAGAACACGTACATTTAGTCAGCCAGAAAAACACCGTTTGACATTCAAACATCTTGCATAAATCAGAATGATAATCAAAAAACATAAATTTACTTACAAAATTATAGCTAGTCATGCTAGCACAGATAACAATATTCTATATCCTCACAGTCTACATAAAAAACCCCTAGGAGGTTCGGACCCTTGGTAACACTCAACCAATGTAGAAGGAATTTCCTCCCAAACAGAATCTGCAGTATTGCTCTCTGTCCCTCAGATATAATCAACAGAGGTTTCCCCTCAACATCTAGAGCAGATGATGCAAAGACTCTGAGAATGTGCGAGAAGTTGGATCCATGCCAGTTTCCACCAGGGTTGCAGCACAGGAATCCGAAGCAACTACTGGATGACCCTTCTGGGCTTTCACCACCCTCGAGACAGACATCTAGGAGAGGCTGGATAGCAGCCAAATCAGACCAGAGTTTTCTGTCCTTTTTCTTGGCAGATGACTGACCTTCAGGATGGGAAGACTCCTCCATAGCACCTTGTGCCAACAATGTTATTTGTCAATTTTCTAGGTAATAGAGGAGTGATGACTACACAGGGTCTTGGGGACAAATGCTTGACAGATAGAACCCTGCATATGGTTGTGAGAAGCACACAGAAAGAAGAGACACCATTTATGATGATCCTTATGGGTAATCTGCCTCTGACGCAGACACTCATATTTTCCCTTTCTAGATGCCATGACATTATACCTGCTACCCAAGATAAACAAATGTCTTAACAAACTTCCTGGAAGACCTACTGTATCTGGGATGGGTTCATTGACGGAACCATTATCTGAGTTCCTCACATTGTATCTTAAACCACTTCTAAGCCTGATTCATGCCAGAATACAGGATACCACACAATTTTTAAACATTATTGCTGACAATCAACTAGAACCTGATTGGCTACTCTGCACCCTGGATGTCAAGGCTCTATATACCAATATACCACATTGGGCTGGATTGGAAGCCCTTAAGTTTTGGTTAGACAGAGCCCAACTCTATCCCATAGGCTTTAACACACTTTTGGTCGGCATGGCTGAACATGTTCTTAACAAAAATGTTTTTAATTTTCAGGGAGAATGCTATTGGCAGCTCAAAGGCACCGCTATGGGAGTGTCTTTTGCTCCCGTATATGCAGACCTATTTATGGGACACATTGAGGAACATCTTATTTATGACTCCGCACAGAACTTATATCTTGAGGAACTTGATATTTGGCGTCGATATTTGGACGATTGTTGGTTAGTTTGGCATTCTGATGAGGAATATTTGGCAGAATTTGTATTATACCTAAATCAGAACAAATGGGGTACTGAATTTACTTCTACTCATGACAAAAATCAAATTAACTTTCTGGATGTGACCATAACCAGAAATCCAGATGACACTTTACAAAGTAAAACTTTTCGCAAATACCCCCAATACAACAATTTACTATATGCAACGAGCATGCACCCAAACCACATCATCCAAAATATACCCAAATCTCAGTTCCTCCGGATTTGCAGAATTTGTACCTCAGACAAAGACTATGAAGAATCCCAACAGGGTCAGCACTAGGGGTTACAAGGAGCCTGACATCTGGGGTGCCCAACAAACTGCTATCAGTTCCACCAGAACTTCCCTTCTTAGATACCGTGACAAGACTCAGACTGAACAGAATGAATCTATCCGGTTTATCACAACATTTGGATGCAACATCAACCTAATTAGGAATGTTATGTCCAAACACTGGAACATTCTTACTGCTAATGAGGAGCTTATACCCTGGATTGGTGATACATGTAAGTATGGAGACAGGAGAGGGAGGACACTTGGGTCATTTTTTTTACATTTTAAAAGGGTCAGTTCTGCTGGAGCAATACACCATCAATTAACCATGACAGGTGACAAACTATAGGGTACCTACCAATGTGGTCACTGTTCATCATGTCCATATATTTTTGTATCAAAACATTTTACCAGTAAAAATACTGACAGGATTTTTGACATGAAATTCTTTGGCAATTGTAACAGTAATTGGGTGATATACCTTGCAACATGTATACGTGGTTCATTTTATGTTGGACAGACATCACGACCACTCCGATTACGCATGTCGGAGCACAGTAGCGACATACGAACCAAGAGGGAGACCAATGCCCTATTCAGACATTGTATACAACACAACTCAGCCACATTCCAGTTCAGCATCATAGACATGGCATTCTATTCTCACTAAAAAAGAGAAGTATTGGATCATTAAACTGGATGCTTTGTTTTCACCTGGTTTAAATGATCATTTATAACAATATTATATGTTTATTTTAATTTTTACTAATTACAATGGACAGTAACTGTGTGATTGATTTATTGTATAACTTTTATATTCTCTTTTTATTTTCCATACAGGAAACAATTTGAATGTTGGGAAGATCACTTTGGGAAGAATCCTACTGAATGACTCATGCTATATACATATATATATATATATATATATATATATATATATATATATATATATGTGTGTGTGTGTGTGTGTGTGTGTCACTGCTTATTTGAGGAAAGCCTGTTGGCTGAAACCGGTCTCGGTTGTTTGCTATATCTAATAAATACTTATGCATTTAACTTAATAGCTTAATTTTGTTGATTTACACTGCATTTGGTGGGGGCAATTTTGTCTACTTATGCTGTTTCCTGCCTTGCACCTGGGTCCTACTTGCCGAGAGTTTACTTCTTTGACGTTGATTTCCTTCACTCTGCTGTGGACTTGCCAGTGTTAGCACTATCGGTGCCTGTAGTAGAGACATTCTCTGCTACTTGGGGTTTTCCCAGGTTTCCCATGGATGGGTTGTACTCTATGTAAGTTTTGGATGTTTTTGGATCTATTCACCGTACCATTCCACCAATTGGTTGAGCGAGGTATATTTGAACAACACGGCAACGAAACTCTCCATGTCATGTTTAGAACGGTTGCCATGTTGATTTACAAACACAAGGTACTGTTTTCTATAAATGTCTGGGCTGAAATCACTATACTAAGGCCATATTTTGCTTGGTCTCTGGACTCATGTATGCTTGCATTTGGATAAGCTTTGGACAAGCTTAACAGTACTGTTTCTACGGCTCCGTTTTGTTTTTTCATTTGGAGCAGATACCACATGGTGCAACTATTTATATATGAACGGAGAGTTCTTGTTTTGGATGTGTAGCTGTTTTTTGGTAATAATCAGTGTCTTTTGGGCAGATTGAGTAACGGAACTGCTTCTGGCGATAATATACTGTTGTGCAACTTTATTTATTTTTTTTTATGCAACCATCTCATTTTTGATGCTCTGACCGCATTTTCACTACCTTAAGAATGGAAATGGACACCATGTTGTTACTTTAACATATAACATTATTTTTTCAATATTTAGGTTATAAATACCCCATTTAAAAGTTTTTTTGGTCAGTATGCTTGCATGCGCAACATCAGATTATAAACACCTGCATTTATAAAAGCCATACAGCATTTTTTGATGGCCATCTTGGTTTCTCTTGCTGAGGAAGCATAGCTTATGGCAGGAACAGTTATACATGTTTACACAGGTCAACGGGTGCTTCTCTGATGGATGTGTAACTGTCTCATGGCAACTATCGGTGTAGTCTGTTTGAGAATAATATTAAATCTATTTTGGCTATAACAAGGAATCCATCTTGGCTACAAAAGGATCCGGAAATCATAAATTCCCTTATTGAAGCATTGAAATCAGCCTGCTTGGACATATTCATTGGGAACTGACTGACTCTGGATACTGTGGTTATTATCTATATGGTTTCGATCGACCAGATATACATGTTTGGGTTTATGCCAGTCTTCAGATACTAAAGAGCCATTTTTGCATGGAATCAGATGGGCAACATCGTGTTTGGAACAAAGTTTGGACACTATTTGAATCTGATTTGTATGATAACTGTTGGTCTCTATGCAAATGTAGAATGTTACAAAAGTGCATTTACCAAACCTCTGTAGCTAATTAATATTTAAGAACCAGTATTCCAATTGTTGGGCAGAGTGTTAGAACTGCATTTAACAACTTCTACAGATATTTAATATACATAAACCATAATGTTTATGCATTTTTAAGTAACATGTTTATACTATTTTGATGGACCTATACATATATACATTGCCATGGTGTATCTAAGAGAATGGTCAAACTAGACACCGAATGACATATTTTTTTCTTTTTTCATGTCTGATGATGATCTATGAATGGTTGTACTTTTAAAAATAACACTGATTACCCTGTACTAGGTTGATGGTTATTACCATATTTTGACATCCATTTAGTTCTCTAACTTTATAGGCTACATTGACCACACTTATATGTGGTTCTTGTCAGACTTCAGATACTAAAGGGCCATTGTTGCATGGAATCAGATAGGCAATATCGTGTTTGGAACAAAGTTGGGACATTACTTGAATCTGATGTGTATGGCAACTGTTGGTTGTTGATCTATGAATGGTTGCACCTCTAAAATAACACTGATTACCCTGCACTAGGTTGATGGCTATTGCCATAATTTGACATCCATTCAGTTCTCAAACCTGATAGGCTACATTGACCACACTTATATCAGGATTGAACAATACCAGGTTTTTGAAACTGGATTGTAACACCGAATTGAACATTCTAAGTGCTCCCTAACAATTATAAGGCCTTATATCTACATTACACCTATCAGTTTTTAATGTAGAATATATGAAACAGCTTTTTGAATACAATAACAACAAAAAGCCTTTTTGAACATCTCTTTGATAATAATCTGAATATCTCATTGGTATTACAGATGTTTAACTACTAAATTATCTAGAAGACTCCAACCATTTATTAATTCCCATCAGGATTCTAGCTGAAGCCAACTATTATACTGTAGTCTCCATTCATAGTAGTTTATGGCCAATATTTACTGGTCTACACTAGATATAACCAGATCTACTGGCATTATTTTTGGTAGGTACTAGGACTGTCCCTCTGATAAGTTGGTTTAGTTTATTGGATAAGAGATATAGGGGGTTCTGTCTCAGTACCTTTGACAGCTTATAGCATATACCATTTTTTCTGATTTGCTTCTACATATACCAATAATTTTTCTGTGGTCTGAATAGACCAATTATTCCACAGCGTATTGTCATGGATCTAGAAACAATACTTTAAGGGCTTTGTGCCGACAAAAATGACATTGGTGTCTTTGGCATACCAAATGAGGATGGTACTCCACAACTAACAGATCCAGTTGACGGCTGCAACAATGCTTTTCATAAACTCAGTAAAAGCATGAAAAGTTTGAGATCAAATATTTGGCATTTAAGGCTTTTTAAAGCCTATATGAACAAGGAAATAACCCCCAGGGGTTTGAGAATTAAAACTCGACCTCTAGTAAGCAAAATAGATAAAACTTTGACCAACGAATAGTATCTAGCCCAACAACAGGCATCCATGAACTTTGTTCAAATATTAAGTTCATACTATGAACGAACTATTGAAACTAACATTAAAGAAGTGGGTGACCTGTGTGGGGAAGTCAAAGTTTATGAAGGTCATTCACAATTCTCTATATGCCTCAATAAGCTGTCAAAAGAACTTTTGTTGTTTGAAAAACAGATTAAGGACAAAAAAAAAAAAATCAAAAAAATTTAACAGAGACCTAACCGATTATCAAAGGGGACGACCTTTTGACACCACCAAAAATGTTAAGATTTATGGACATCGGACAGAAACCTGGTAGGAATTATAAAAAAAGACCCAGATCCATATTAAAGGGGTCTCATACGTACAAGCAGTACATCAGCAGATGATTCCTCCACTACAGACACCGAAGGGACTAACACTGGGGAATCCCCGGTCCCCAATAAAATCAGAGTCAGACCCACCCTTTAAACACATTAGAAGGAGGGGTGGGAGAAAGCATAGAAAGTACAAAGATAGACACAATCAAGGGTCTCATACAAACACTTATGAGACAAAAGATGGTAATATTTTGAACATTTCTCAAACTGTTTTAACAGAGGATCAAAAGAAAGTGTTGAATAAAGGTCTGAACTTTGTTCCTGGGTTTTTTGTCGATGAATCTGACATAGTTAATGATATGAATGATTTTTGCCACAGGATTAACCTCAAACTTTTCTTTGGATCCAGGTCTGATTCTCAAAGATCTAATGAATTAAAATTTCATAAATCCAACTTTGTACCACCTATGAACTGGAATGTAGCTGTTTTTCAACAAGCTGTACTTGGGGATATACACTAAGTTGGATCAGTTTTCACCCTTGAAACATAACCTAACAAATACTGAACAACAGGCATTAAAGCAGCTTAGGGATAATAAAAACATTGTCATTACTCAGGCTGACAAGGGTGTGGCGGTAGTCATCATGGACACGGATTTTTATCTGGGGGAGGGAAATGGACAACTTTCCAACCCTTCCAATTACATGAAAATGCCTATTGACCCCACTCCTAATTTTAAGCTGGAAATTGACAATTTTTTAGACCTGGCAGTTTCGGAGGGTATCATATCTGATACAGTGAAAACACATCCGACAGTCCAGGACCCACAAAAAAGTACAGTTTTGTACCTACCATAAATGTAGATGTTCGAAGATCCACATTGCTGCAGTCCTTACACTTGAGTAGTCCGCTGTCCTCGGTCGGCCCGAATATCAAAGTATAAGGCTGACGTCGGTCAAGGCGCATTTGACTGACATCAGGACGTCAGGGTACAAATGCGCATGACCGACGTCATATCCTCAATCTTTTCTTGCCCCAGATGTCAGAAGACCCTAAAAATAAAGGTCAAAACCAAAAGACAACAAACAACCAACCAACCACCCTTGCACTAACTATATGTACAATATATACAATATACACAATATACACAATATGTACAACCCAACCCACACAACCGCCTCTAACTACAGAGGGGAAGGAGGGAGGGTAAATTGGACTGCAGCAATGTGGATCTTCGAACATCTACATTTATGGTAGGTACAAAACTGTACTATGTTCTTCATCTCACATTGCTGCAGTCCTTACACTTGGGTAGAATCCCAAAGCAGAGGTAAGGGAGGATGGCTAACTACAAGGAAGCAGGAGCTGCCAAAATGCCCTGCAAAACAGCAGTGGCAAAACCAGCCCTGGATTTAGAGTAAAGTGGCAGGTGATAATGCCTAGAGAAAGTATGCACTGAACTCCAAGTAGCTGCCTCCAAAATATCCTTGGTTGCCACTCCCCTCAAAAAGGCTGTAGATGTGGCAGTAGCCCTAGTGGAATGAGGCCTAATCCCAGCTGGAATCTCCTTGCCATGATGGGAATAACAGAAAGCAATGCAAAACCCAATCCACTTAGAAATAGTTTGTTTTGACACAGGCTTGCCCAGAGAACTCAAAGCAAAAGAAACAAACAACTGCTGAGACTGCCTGAACCCTTTAGTTCTGTCCAAATAATAACGCAACTGCCTGTGTACATCTAAAGTGTGCAAAATCTTTTCCCCTTTATTTTGGGGATTTGCATAAAAAGTAGGCAAATGAATAGTTTGGTTTAAAGCCACACTAGAAACCACCTTAGGCATAAAGGAAGGATTAGTACGTAATGATACCCTATCCTTATGGAAAATCAAGAAAGGCTCAACCGCCATAAGGGCCTGCAATTCAGAAACCCTTCTTGCAGAGGTAATTGCCAACAAAAAGCAGTCTTCCATGATAAATATTTCAACTCAGAAGTAGCTGCAGGCTCAAAAGGTTGTAGAGTGAGTTTGTCCAACACAAAATTGAGATCCCAAGCAGGAGTAGGAGCTCTTCGTGGGGGTCTTATATTCTTTGCCCCTCTAAGAAATTGCTTGAACAAAGGATGAGAAAACAATGGTGGGACACAATCATAGTGAGCCGAAATTGCTGCAGCATGAACCTTAATAGAAGAGAAAGACAAACCTTTGTCCAGTAACTCAGTAAGATATTGAAGAGCCACACTCAAATTGGGCTCAGAAACATCAAAATCTTTTGCTGCACTCCAAAATAAAAATCTCTTCCATTTATCTGCGTACACTTTCCTGGTACTAGGCCTTCTGGCTTCCAAAATCACATTCAAAACTTGTTGTGGAAGTTGAGACCCTCTATGGTTCAAAACAGAATATGCCAGGCCGTTAGGTGAAGAGAGTGAAGTTTGACATTCAGCAAATGGCTGTCCTCCTGTGACAACAGGTGTGGAATCGAAGGCAAAGGCCATGGAGGCTTCCGTACCAGACTTCTCAGTAATGGGTACCAGTGCTGTCGAGGCCAATCTGGAGCTATTAAAATCATCCTTGGCTTGTCCTGTCTGACCTTTAGAAGTACCTTTGGGAGGAGAGGCAGAGGAGGAAAGGCATACACATGAAGATTGCTCCAATTGAAAGAAAGAGCGTCCACTTTCCAAGCTGTGGGATGAAACCTTTTTGTGCAAAACTTTGGCAGCTGATGGTTTAGTGGAGAAGCGAACAGATCTATGTCTGGAGTTCCCCATGACACTGTCAATTTCTGAAATACATGAGGATCCAATTTCCACTTGTGGGGATCCATAATTCGTCTGCTCAACACATCTGCTAAGGAGTTCTGTGCTCCTGGCAGAAACCTTGCCTGAAGATTGAGCTGTAAACTGAGAGCAGTCTCCCACAAAATCATTGCTTGCCTGCATAGAGGATAAGAATGCGTTCCCCCTTGCTTGTTGATGTACCACATGACAGTTGTGTTGTCTGTTAGAATCAACACCTGCCCTGGAAGAAGTAAATCCTTGAAAGCTATTAATGCAAACTGGACTGCTAACATCTCCTTCAGGTTGATATGTAGATGTTGTAGTCTGGCAGGCCACTTGTCTTGTATCCACTTTCCATTTAGATGAGCTCCCCAAGCTTTGTCTGAGGCATCTGTCGTTAAAATCTGACTCGCCTCTGGCCGGGTCACAGAGAGTCCCTTGTTTAGGTGACATTCCTGAGCCCACCACAAAAATTCCTTTTGAATGCAAGGTATTATTTGAATGACAGTGTCTAGATCCTGGCAGTGCTGTGTCCAAACATTTTTGAGATACCATTGCAGCTTCCTCATATGCAGTTTGGCATTGGGAAGCACCAGAATACAAGATGCCATGAACCCTAAGGCTTGAAGGACTGTCCTTGCAGTCAGCCCGGACTGATGAGATAGATGATGGAAGTAAAGGGATAGACTCTTTTGTTTGTCCGGGGTTAGAAAGGCCATCTGGGATGCTGTATTCAGTCTTACACCCAGAAAGCACATGTCCTGAGAGGGTACTAGACTGGACTTTATGTCGTTCACAGAATACCCCAGGCATCTTAGCACTGCTATCACATATTCCAAATGATGAAGAAGCTCTTCCCTTCCTTGAGCCAGAATCAGGCAGTCGTCCAAATAAGGATAGATCTGTATTCCTTTTAGCCTGAAGAAAGCTATCACTGGAGCCAGAACTTTCGTGAACACTCTGGGCAGTAGATAAGCCAAAGGGCAATGCAGAGAACTGATAGTGAGAAGTCCCAGCTCGAAAACGCAGATACTTCCTGCAACTTAGTCTGATAGGAACATGAAGGTAAGCCTCCTTGAGATCCAAAGTTACCATCCAATGATCTTTGCCCAGCAGAGGTAAAAGCTGCTGTAACGTCAACATTTTGAACTTGGGAATGTCCAGATAAGTGTTGAGGGTAGATAAATCCAAAATTGGTCTCCACGTGTTCCCCTTCTTTGGTACTAGGAACAGGCGAGAATAAAATCCTAGGCCCACTTCTGGCATAGGAACCGGCTGTATGGCCCCTATTTGGAGTAACAGAGAAACTTGTTTGTGAGCCTCTATTCTTTGTTGAGGAGGAACGTCTGGCATGCCTTTGAAAGGAGGCAAGGTATGGAAATAAAACCTGTAACCGTGGTGTATGATATCCAATACCCATCTGTCTTGGGTAATTAAACTCCAATTTTCTTTGAAAAGTGCCAACCTTCCTCCCAAAGGTGCTGCCAGACGAGAAGGCTCTGGCAGCTGAAAAGGTAGGTCATTGGGTCTGTTTACGAAAGGACTGACCCCTGCCCTCACCGAAGACTGTGCAGGAGAACTCCTGTTCTAGGCCTGAAAGAGCCCTGAGCTCTGCCCCTACCACGTCTAGATCTACCCCTAGACTGGGAATCATAAGAAGGATACGTCCACCCCTTAGTAGGCCAATTTCTACTAAACTTTGGAGGCTGGACCTGCAAAAATCTTTAACAGTCTGCATAGACTTAGCCTTGTCTTCCATTTTCTTTAAAACTGCCTCAACAGGAGGACCAAACAACACGTCAGATTGTAAAGGAGCATCTAAAATCCTTGTTTTAACATGTTCAGACAAATTTTGATCCCTTAGCCAGGTGTGCCTGCGAAGAACTGACCCAGTGGCAGCCACCCTAGACGAGGCCTGTACAGCATCAAAACCACATTGCAAAGAATGCTTACCCACCTGTTCAGAAACATGTACTAAATCTTGCAACTCTTTACAATCAATACCTACTGCCAGAGCATCAACCTTAGACTTCAATTGTGAAAGGAGATAGTTTTGGTATTTCAACATGTGAAACTGGCAATTCAAAGCCCTCATAGCAAGAGTGGAAGAAGTATAAACTTTCTTTCCCCATCTATCCAAGGCCCTAGCCTCTGTGTCTGCAGGAACCGGATTCTTTACAACAGAAGCCTTAACACCTTTAGGCCCCTGGCTAACAGTTTCTGGGTCCGCCCTAGGACTCTTAAAAGATACTTATGAGCTTCAGGCACCCTGTAATACCTATCCGGCTTAACAGGAGCAGGAGGCAAAGAATCAGGATTAAGAGAAGCCTCTGAAAAACATCTTCCACTACATCCAAAACAGGAGGTATAGCCAAAGGCCTATGCTGGGGTAAAACAAAAATTCCCTAAGCCTTTTCCTGGAATCAGAGAAGTCTTGACCTTCCCACTTAAAATGCTCCCTCATGGAATGAAGAGTTTCTGAAAAAGAAAAATCCTCAGGAGGAGAAGCAGAAGGAGTAGAATCATCCACATCAGAATCAGAATAAGGAGAGTACTCATGCAAGTCTTCAGCCGAAGACTCTGAAACATCTGAAGCCTGCTCAAAACCCCCCAGCTCAGGCTCCATCCTAGGTCTCTTATCAGGAGGGGGCATAGAACCCCTAATCAAAGTAATCAAATCTTCTGCCATTTTAAGCATATGCTCCTTGGGCACAGTTCCTGAAGAGCTAGGGGTAACACCAACTGAAGCTAAACCTGGCCTGCCCCTGGGAGAAGCCTTAGAAACAGAAGGAGAGGGCCTAGCCACCCTAGGAAGGGAGGGGAGTATAGTAACCTGAGAAGCCCCCTCAGCCTGACTTACCTCCTGAGAGGCCACATCTTGCAATAATAAAGGCTCACCCTGGGAACACAAAGAAACCTCCGGAGGAGCCACCGGCTCCACCGACACCTCTAAAGAACCGGCGTCCGGTACAGACGGTTCTTCTAGCCTAGGCTTAACTGCTTTGTCCTTGCGCTTCTTCGAAGAAGCGGGCGTCGGAGCATCCGACGGCATTTTATAATTGCACCGCTTCCCAAAGACTAACCTTGCACAATCCAACCTTCTCTTTATAGTGCGTTTATTAAATCTAGCACAAGAGCGACAGCCAACAACGTCGTGCTCAGGCCCTAAGCAAGGAATACACAAAGTATGATAATCTCTATGCGGTATCTGTTTCCCACAAGAAATGCAATTATTGACTTTTCTGACATCCGGTAAATCACTGAGGCAAGAAAAAACTAAAATATTCCCCAATGGGGTACTTAGCCAACTTTGAACTCGGTCTGAAACTTCGAAATCGAAAAATCTCAGAACGCCAACCGGCACTTGCAATGCTGCTTCTGCATCGGACCATGCGGCAAAAAAGACTGAGGATATGACGTCGGTCATGCGCATTTGTACCCTGACGTCCTGATGTCAGTCAAATGCGCCTTGACCGACGGCAGCCTTATACTTTGATATTCGGGCCGACCGAGGACAGCGGACTACCCAAGTGTAAGGACTGCAGCAATGTGAGATGAAAAACATCAAACATTATGCCTGCTACCCAAGATACACAAATGTCTTAACAAACCTCCTGGAAGACCTATTGTATCTGGGATGGGTTAATTGATGGAACCATTATCCGAGTTCCTCACATTGTATCTTAAACCACTACTAAGCCTGATTCGTGCCAGAATACAGGATACCACCCAATGTTTACACATTATTGCTGACAATCAACTAGAACCTGATTGGCTACTCTGCACCCAGGATGTCAAGGCTCTATACACCAATACACCACACTGGGCTGGATTGGAAGCTCTTAAGTTTTGGTTAGACAGAGCCCAACTCTATCCCATAGGCTTTAACACACTTTTGGTCTGCATGGCTGAACATGTTCTTAACAAAAATGTTTTTTTATTTTCAGGGAGAATGCTATTGGCAGCTCAAAGGCACCACTATGGGAGTGTCTTTTGCTCCCATAAATAGGTCTGCATTTATGTTAAGAACATGTTCAGCCATGCAGACCAAAAGTGAGGAACACCTTATTTATGACTCCACACACAACTTGTATCTTGAGGAACTTGATATTTGGTGTCGATATTTGGACAATTGTTGGTTGGTTTGGCGTTCTGATGAGGAATATTTGGCAGAATTTGTATTATACCTAAATCAGAACAAATAGGGTATTGAATTTACTTCTACTCATGACAAAAATCAAATTAACTTTCTGGATGTGACCATAACCAGAAATCCAGATGACACTTTACAAAGTAAAACTTTTCGCAAATACCCCCAGTACAACAATTTACTACATGCAACAAGCATATATCCAAACCACATCATCAGAAATATACCCAAATCTCAAGTTTCTCCGGATTCGCAGAATTTGTTCCTCAGACAAAGACTATGAAGAATCCCAACAGGATCTGGCCAACAGGTTCAGAGCTAGGGGTTACAAGGAGCCTGACATCCGGGGTGTCCAACAAACTGCTATCAGTTCCACCAGAACGTCCCTTCTTAGATACCGTGACAAGACTCAGACTGAACAGGATGAATCTATCCGGTTTATCACAACATTTGGACGCAACATCAACCTAATTAGGAATGTTATATCCAAACACTGGAACATTCTTATTGCCAATGAGGAGCTTATACCCTGGATTGGTGATACATGTAAGTATGGATACAGGAGAGGGAGGACACTTGGGTCATTTTTTTTTCACATTTTAAAAGGGTCAGTTCAGCTGGAGCAATACACCATCAATTAACCATGACAGGTGACAAACTATGGGGTACCTACCAATGTGGTCACTGTTCATCATGTCCATATATTTTTGTAACAAAACATTTTACCAGTAAAAATACTGACAGGATTTTTGACATGAAATTATTTGGCAATTGTAACAGTGATTGGGTGGTATACCTTGCAACATGTATATGTGGTTCATTTTATGTTGGACAGACATCACGACGACTAGATTACGCATGTCGGAGCACCATAGCGACATACGAACCAAGAGGGAGACCAATGCTCTATTTAGACATTGTATACAACTCTACTCAGCCAGATTCAAGTTCAGCATCATAGACAGAATTCTTGGTGATAGATCTAATAAACAAGGATCGCATTCTATTCTCACTAAAAAGAGAAGTATTGGATCATTAAAACTGGGTGCTTTGTTTTCACCTGGTTTAAATGATCATTTATAACAATGTTATATGTCTATTTTAATTTTTACTAATTACAATGAACAGTAACTGTGTGGTTGATTTATTGTATAACTTTTATATTCTCTTTTTATTTTCCATACAGGAAACAATTTGAATGTTGGGAAGATCACTTTGGGAAGAATCCTACTGGATGACTCATGATATATATATATATATATATATATATATATATATATATATATGTGTGTGTGTGTGTGTGTGTGTATCACTGCTTATTTGCTATTACTTTCATTTCCCACTGAGGAAAGCCTGTTGGCTGAAACCGGTCTGGGTTGTTTGTTATATCTAATACTTGTGTATTTAACTTTATAGCTTCATTTTGTTGATTTACACTGCATTTGGTGCTGGCAATTTTGTCTATGTATGCTGTTTCCTGCCTTGCACTTGGGTCCTACTTGCAGAGAGTTTACTTCTTTGACATGAAAAGTCACAAAAATAAAAATATTGGTAAGAAGAAACCCCAATAGGGCACTTACTGAAAACATGGCTCAGTAACCAGCAGAGAAGAGCTTTCAGACTGGTATTCAGTGATGGAAATTGGAGTGGCGGCAAAGAAGTTCTTAAGTATGTCCGTCCATATGTCATCTTTATGCCCTAAGCTTTGCATGGAGTATATATTTGACATACATCTATAAATTCCAATGGCTTTCGTATACTGGCCAAACGCTGGGCTATCCTTGGCAGGAGATCCTTTACATATGGAATACTGCAACAGTGATAATAAAGGACATCTTATAATGTCTAATAAATATGTGCCTGCTGAGTGTATACATGCACCGTGATAATATATTTGCCGAGTTCTGAGTTCACTAATTACCTATAGTTTCTTCACAATAACTAAAAAGAAGCCCACATTGTCCACGCTGGTGTCAACGACCTGAGATGTACCTCCTTGGACTACATGAAAAGGGACATCGAGGAGCTCTCTGATTATGTAGCCCAGGCAGGTATGACCCTGACCTTGAGCAGTATCCTACCTTCACCTAGAATGATGCCACAATACAGTGATAAGATGATCAGCTTTAATAATTGGCTTAAATTCTGGTGTCATTCAAAGGGGATCCAATGTCTGTCTGCCTGGGATGACATGCTGGACAAGCCACGCTGCTCGCAAGGGACGGCTTGCACCTGTCACCCTGGGCTTCGGATATTGGCAAAGGCTCTTGCCACCCCATAGTGCCTTTTTAGGCAAGGCTCAAATTCTAAACCTACCACCCTAGAACACCAAAAGGAAAAACTAAGGGTAATGCTGCTCAATGCCAGAAGTCTCAATCTCAAGATGCATGCACTCGAGGCCCTTCTCAATATGGAGAACATCGATGTCTGTGCTGTGACAGAAACCTGGTTCAAGGCTCCTGAGAGCACCCCAGCACTAACAGGTTTCACCTCATATCATGCGTTCGCCCCAAAATCCGGACAACACCAAGAAAGGAGGGGGTGTCCATATTCATAAAGGACACCCACACCTCAAGGTTGGTGGCAACGCATGATGCATCGGAGACCATCCAGGTGCAATTAACCATAGGCAAGACTGCTCTGCAATTTGTAGCATGTTACAGGCCACCCTCTCAAACTCAGGAACCTCACATGGCCTTCCTGAAAACATTGGAGGGATAAATGTATCTCCAAACACCATCATACTAGGTGACTTCAACTACCCTAATATAGACTGGGAACACTACTCAAGCCCGAACACTCTAACCCAAAGATTCCTGGAGTTCATAAACTCAAATGCCATGGAACAACTAGTCACCATCCCCACAAGAGGAGAAAACATATTTGATCTCATCATCACGAACATGGGATCAAAATGTTCAACACCAGAAGTATACCCCTCACTGGTGAGATCAGATCATAAACTAATCTCGCTGGAGGTCCTCATCCCGCCCCACCTGAAACAAAAAAAGACCACAGTGAAAAACTTCTCAAAAGCCGATTTCACACTTCTAAAAACTAGTGTGGTCTCCTTTAAGGCCCCTGAGCCAGTGGTAAACATTACTCAAACCGCTGAATCACTTACAAATGCCTTCTACCAGCACCTACAGGACTGCATGGATCAGGCAATCCCAAACAAAACTAAGACTCTCTGTACCAAAGGCAAGTGTCCAGTCTGGTGGACCCCAGCCATAAACAAGCTCTGCAACAAAGGAGGAAGCTACTACAAGATAGAGCAAAATCCTTGAAAGGTAAGACACCTTTGATCATTATAAGTAAAAAACTAAGAGCTCTCATAAAATCATCCAAGGCAAATTTTGAGAGAAAAATCGCCAAGGACTCTAAAGACAATCATAAGGCCTTCTTTAGCTATGTTAGAAACCTAGGAGGAAACTCCCAGATATGCTCAGAATTAGTTCAAAATGATGTGAAAATTACTGAACCTACACACATTGCTAACATACTGGCTGACAGGTTCAGTGCAAACTTCTCCCCCCCCCCCCAAAGGAGAGATATCTATTCCAGAGGATTGTAGCCCCCCAAACATCTCCAACGCCCAGGTGAGAACTGCCCTCACTAAGGCAAAAAACACAGCATCCATGAGACCGGATGGTGTCCCCGGCTGTGTGCTTCATGAACTCAACGAGGAATTAAACCCACAGTTAGGACAGCTGTTTAATCTTAGCCTCACCTCAGGATACGTACCCAAGGAGTGGCGACGGCGACTGTGGTCCCACTTTATAAGGCGGTGCCTCCACAGACCCTGGAAATTACCGCCCCATTAGCTTGACAAGCCTTATCTGCAAAGCCATGGAGAGGATCATAATGGAACTCATAAATAAAGACATAGGGAACTTGCAGACTTTGGATCCAACCCAGTTTGGCTTTGTCAAAGGCAGATCCTGCCTCTTAAACTTGGTTGACTTTTTCGAGACAGTCACCAAGGCCATTGATGAGGGAAAGGCAGTCCATACAGCCTACCTCGACCTGGCAAAGGCCTTCGACACAATACCCCACTCAGGTATCATCGAAAAACTCATCAGCTTGAATGTAAACCCATACATCACAAGATGGGTTGCAAACAGGGTCAGAGTTGCTGGAGCCATGTCAGACTCAAAGCCTGTCACAAGTGGTGTCCCACAGGGCTCAGTCCTGGGTCCACTCTTGTTCGGCATCTACTTTTCTGAAGTACAAGCAAACACAGGAGGGTTATGGCTGACAAAGTTTGCAGATGACTGCAAACTGGGCGCCATAGTCGAAAACACATCTGACACAGATATCCTCCAGAAGGGCCTCACAGAAACGGATAACTGGTGCCAGAGCCATGGCCTGAAGTTAAACGCCAAAAAATGCATAGTCATACACTTCGGGAAAAACAAGGTTACCCCTAGCTACCATATAGGTGGCAATCCACTGAGCACAGAAAAAGTCATCAGGGATCTGGGGACCCAAGTTGACAGTAGCCTTCGTTTGACACTCATGTTGCTAAAGTAGTTAGGAAAACCTTCTATATTGCCCACCTGATCATGAAGGGATTCACATCTAGATCAAGGGAGGTCATCGTCCCCTGTACTCATCACTCATTAGACCTATGATTGAGTACAATGCCCGTTCGAATGTATCTGACCAGACACCTGCTGCAGCTTGAAAGGCCCCAAAAGTTCCTCACCAAAAGGATAAAGGGTCTCAAAAATATGTCTTATGCTGCCCGACTGAAAGAACTCCAGCTCTATTCAGTCTCATACCGCTTGCTCAGAGGTGATCTGTGCCTGACATATAAGGCCATGTCAAACCCAGATTTGATGAATATGCTTCACCTCAAAAAATCTAGATCCCTCAGAACCACAAGGGCGGGAGACTTAAACCTTGACACGGTTATAAATAGAACGTGCTGGAGGGACAGATTCATCACCCAGAGACTCCCTATGCTGTGGAACAAAATCCCGGTACATGTGAGGCAGAGCACCTCGGTGGCCTTGTTCAAGAGGAATCTTGACCAATGGATGGGAGATCGCAGATATACCCCAGGGATTACTTCAGTGTCACTGCTTGACAGAGGCACAGAAAAATGATAGGCATAGTTTTTATTCAAACTAAAGGGGTGGCGAAAGCCACATAACTATGGGCTAGGCTTATGGATGCCCTTGGGCAGATAGCCTAGTATGAACCTATGAACCTAAAGGTATAACAAAAAGAATGTATGTGAAGAGGAGAAGAGATTGTTATCTGTGTTGTGTTAAGCCAGATAAAATCAGAAGATGATCATATGGATACTCTAAGAAACTGTTAGAACAAATCAACATTACAAGGCATATGTCATTAATCCTAACATGTTTTTTGCTGCAAAAGTGTATCTGCATCAAAATCTCTCTCTTGTTAACCAACACCCACAATGGGACATCATGATGACTACTGCTGAATCACCACTTAAAGCTAAACTCTGGCTTGATTAGCGACATGGACTCTGGAAAGCTTGTGTGAGTGAGGGCCAACATCAGCTCACCTATCCTGGAGGGGTGGGGAAGCCTAGTTTCACTAACAGCAGTTTTAAGAACCTGGGGAAGTCAGAGTTGCAGAAAAGGTATGCCACATTGTCATGATTAGAATTGCTCATACACATTCTGAGGGCAGCTACTGCAGAGCTTGAAAGGCTGCCATGGGGTAGTAGGGAGTAAGTGTACACTTCCCAACAGCAGCATAATGCTATACTGAGCCAGGGGGATGATGGGTCTGGTAGACCCTGGTGAATGAGAAGAGGAGTTGGTGGTAGCTGACCATCTGTGGGGAGGATAAAAAAATAAAAGGAGGCACACAGTGACCATCATATTGTTCAAAACAAGGCAACGAAAGTGTAAAAGTTAAATGGAAAACCTTTCTTGATGAAAATCTTGACCAGCAGATAATGGTTTAAACTGTAAAATAATGTGTGCATCTTTCTTTCAGGTTGATAAAATACATTTTTTCAACATTTTTATAATCAAGTCTAAGTTTCTAGGTCTGTAGACTTCTGCAATACATTTTTGCTGGAATTCACCTAGTTGCATCATACCATGCTACAGTAAATCAGTGCCTTGGACAATACTGTTCACAGTTTTAAGAGTGTTCTCAATTTTTTATTTTTTTTTGCAAGTCATGCTTTATGCAACTTACATAACTATATACATAGTTTTAAGAGTGTTCTCAATTTTTTTTTTTTTTTTGCAAGTCATGCTTTATGCAACTTACATAACTATATACATTATCTTTGTAGTACTGCCCTCTGAAATCTCATAAGAATGTCACCATATTTGCAGTTACATATATGACACTTAAACAAGTGATGCAGTTCATTTAGTGCACCTACATAAAATGAGACATTAATACAAAGTAAAAGTTAAAGTCTGTAAAACAGAAAGTACAGTTGTGTAAGTAAATTTGCTATAATAACATGTTTGAATAGATCACTGCTGCAGCAGCCTAGGCTATACAAGAAATATCCTGCAAAGGATCACTTGTCTGGCCATTGTTCAAAGATTTTGGGCACATTCATTGTGTACCATATGTCTGAGAAGACATGAGAGCATGTTGAAATAAAAGCAGATGCATCAGCACCAAAATTCAGAGCCTTCTTGCTTCAAAGGAAAAGAAGGCTCGAGTCAAAATGTAATCAGTTATGTGCTAGGAGAAAAGAGAGGATAATGGGGGAATCTCACCCTGCCAGTAAGATTAGAAAAAGTAATATGATCAAGTACAAAATACACAAAGCAAGCACAAGAAATGGGAGGAGGAGGGAGGGTGTTATTGTACTGCACCACTGATCTATTCAAACATCTACTGTTATAGTAAGCTTACGTACACAGTTGTACTACGCTCATCATTGGATCACAGCTGCAGTAGCCCAAGCTATATGGGACAATTATCAAAGCTTAGATAACAAGGGAGGAACAGAAGGAAAATTAGAGGTCACAGTCCAGGAGTCACTGGAGAATAGTCCTATCAAAACCTATTCTTGATCTGGAAGAAGAGGAGTCAATCGTATAATGCTTAGTGAAAGTGGGCACACTTGATTAACTTACCACTTCTAGAATACAACTGGAGTACACCCCTTCCCAAAAAGTTCTAGAAGTAGCTATATTTCTAGCAGTGTGAGTTTTGACCTTGAAAGGAAGGTTATTTCAGTGGTGACAATAACAAAATTGGATTGTAATGGATAACCATATGGAAATAGTCTACTTTGACACTGGTTGTTTTTCTTGCCTTCACTGGAAATAAGGCGCTGACTGGAGGCTCTAAAATCCTTTGTCCTCTTAGTTGCCTGTGGACATCCAAAGTATGTATTATTCGTTCTCAGTTATTTTTTTAGTTCAGGAAGGAAGAGAAGGAGATAAATAGTTTGATATAAAGTGAATTCTGATAACACTTTTAGCATGAAGGAAAGGTTGGTTCTTGGGGTACTCTGTCCTTATAAAAGAAAAAAGAGGTAATCCAGAGGGTTCAAGTGAAGTCTGGTATCTCACTTGTGACTCATAGGGTGACAGCACTAACAAGAAACAGCATATACAGGATTAATCCAGATAAAATCACTTAAGCTAGCAGATCTAGAAGACTAGCTCTGATACCCTCTCTGTGGGTGGAATAAATACACCTCTTTGAAGTTTCAAGTAGTTCATTCAGTTAAGAAGGTAAATGAATGAGTGTTCTTGTTTCATTACATTCAACAGTTATTTAAAGGAGGATACAAACAATGGAGGGGGAGGGGTCCATGGGAGTTAACTGGAGGAAAACCTGCGAGATGGAAGAAAAAGGAGCCAATTCCAAAGCTTAGAGGTTAGTTAGTCCTTTATTTGAATATTCCTGAAAGACCCATGAGGGTTTACCAGCTCAGCAGCCTGTGGAACCTCATTCTTAGTTAAAAGATTTTATTATTTTTAACCTCCAACAAGCAAAACACACTGTGAGCTACAACTATAGAACTATATTTAAAAAAACACTTGCCTGAGCTTCATCAAATCCATCTAACAGAGTGGGTTACACTTTGATCATTGAAAATGCCTGCTTTTATGAGGCTATCACCAGACATTACTAGTCTATTTTGTAACGCATGTAAAGTGACAGGCTGTGTCTGCAACATCAGGACTCGTATTCCTTGCAGCCAAGTATGAAAGCTTTATTACAAATCTTTTTCTGGTCTATTACATGTAATAATGAGAGGCTGTGCCCACTTTTACGAGGCTTGTTATTTCCTGACATATAATATGAAAGGCTAACATATAACAATAAAGGTTTACACTGCCTGTTTATAACAACCTCATACATGATTAATGTGACCAGTCTCCATTCTTCTTCCTCTTGATGAAGTCAGCCCTTTTTACCTGCAGGAGGTAGTCACATAAAGCTACGCTAAGTGACTCACATTTTTGAACAGTACATGCATCCAAAGAAATAGCATACAGTGGAAAACAAGCCACATTGTTCATTTTTTACAGAGCTCATGGATGTGCACAAGTAGGAGGAAAAAAGTTAAAAGTAAGTAAAGTTTGAGTCTTCAGAATCTTTTGTGTAGGATTTCTGTGCCCATGGAATAAAAATCCAACAAGTAGTGAACTGCAGAGTATACAAACACTTTTAATACGTTATGCTACTTTATATATATAACATTCTGTATGGTCATTGTTATTCTCCTTAAGGATCTCAGCCTCACCTTGTTTCTTGCCCCCATCCCCCATTTCATCATCATCCCTTTCCCCTTTGAATTATAGCTTTTTGTTTGTGTTATGTATAGGAACCTTAACTGTGTAGACCTTAAATACCCCTTCAACTCAGTAATCCTAAACTACCTTGTTCTATTGGAAGGACAGTATAGTTGTGTAAAATCTTACCATAACAGTAGATGTCCTTCTTTTCACTGTTGCAGTATTCTTAACAATAGTGATCCCCTGCCAAGGGCAACCTGATGTCCGGCCAGTGTACCAAAGCCTTTTGGTTGTTAAAGGTCCGCTGCACATCACACGTATCCTCCCAAAGCACAGTGTAGGGCATAAAAGTGGCGTCCTGATGTACCATCCTCAGAACTAAAAAGCTTCAGTAGGAATGACAGTCTAAGGATAAAGGTAGGTAACATGCACATCTAGAAGGAAAAAAGGATCAGGGGAGGAGAGAGGGAGTGAATGCTGCAACACTGAAGAGAAGGATATCTACTGTTATGGTAAGATTTTACACAACTGTACTATGTCTTTCCATATCACTGTTTCAGTATTCTTTACAATAGGGAGAGTGTAAAAGTTCAAGAAGATTGGGAGGAGGAAGGACCAGCAGAGCCGTCAAAGAAGCCATGGAGAATGGATCTGGCCATATAAATCACACCCAACTTACAGTGCTTAGTAAAGGTACGCAGTGAAGCCAAAGTTGCTGCCTCAAAAATAGAATTAGTATCCAAACCCTTGAAAAAAAAGCACCAGAAGAAGCCACAGGAATGAGCCTTAACAGAAAAACGAAGGCTCTTCCCATTAAAAGAATAGAAAGAAAATGGCTTTAGATATCCAAGAAGAAATAGTTTGCTTGGAAACAGCCAAACCTAAAGACCTAGGATGAAGAGAAACAAAAAGCTGTTTAGATTTATGAGAAATAATACCAGAGTTGTCTATACAAACCCAAGGTGTGCAAAACCTTCTCAGTAGCAGAATGCGGAGAAGGGAAACAAATTGGGCAAGTGAATATTCTGATTAAGAGACAACTCATTAACCACCTTGGACATAAAAGATTAGCACAGAAGGATACCCTGTCCTTATGGAAAACTAAAAAAGGAGGAACAGCCATAAGGGCTTGTAGTTCAGACATGAGTCTGGGAGAAGTAAGGGCCACAAGAGTAACAGTCTTCCAAGAACAATGCTGAAAAGAAGTTAAAGCAGCAGGCTCAAAAGAAGCCAAGTCAAGTTTTCTAAAACAAAATTAAGGTCCAGGGAAGGAGGGACAGGCTTCCTGGGAGGCCTAATGTAAATGACACCTTTAAGAAACAGTTTGCCTTCAAATCAAGAGGCCTAAGGGAGAGTCAAAGGCAGAGAGGCATAGACAGCTGAAAGGTGGGCCTTAACAGAAGAATACACCAACCTAGCATTGTGCAATTCACATAAGATAGAACCAAAGGAACATCCACAGTAAATGGATCCAGGTTATGAAAGATACCAAACAGAAAACCTCGACCATTTGGATAAGTAAGCTTTTCTAGTAGTGCGTTTCTTGGACTCCTGCAGGTGTTTGTGGAGGATCAAAACCCTATCATCCACAATGTCAGCTGAAGAGTGGACAGGTGGGGATGGATGACAGATCCCTTGTCTTCTGTGAAAAGGTCCACCCTGTGAGGTAACCTGTGATGATTGCCCTTGCCAAGATGCAAAAGAGGGAATCAATGCTGTCTGGGCCAGAAAAAGGAGTCACCAGCAAGATTCTGGTAGCATCCTGTTTTATCTTTAACAGGACGTTTGGAATGAGAGGAAGGGGAAAGGAAGGCATAAAGAAACATCCCTGTCCAAGAAAAACATTGGGCTTCCACCTTCCAGGCATGAGGGCATGGGACTCTAGCACAAAATATAGGAAATTGTCTGTTCAGACTAGAGGCGAATAGATCTACTTGAGGAGTACCCCACTGGTGGACAATGTCCAGAAACACATCCCTGTGAAGCAGCCACTTGTGGGACAGTGTTATGGACCTGTTCGGAGAATCTGCCACTATGTTCTGATGTGAGGGAATGTAAACTGCCTGTTACTGGATAGCTAGATCCCAAACCTGAAGGGCCAACTTGCATAGGAGATAAGATCTTGTCCCTCCTTGTTTGGTGACATACCACATTACTGTGGTATTGTCTGTGAGAATCTTCAGGGGCCCCGGAAGAAAAAGAGAATGAAAAGCCCGAAGAGCCAGCAGAAGAGCTCTCTGCTCTTTGACACTGATGTGGTTTTTCTTTTGTCGAAGCAACCGAAAGCTCTGTACCTTCCAAGGGCTGAAGGAGACCCCCATCCCATGTCAGAGGCATCTGTGACCAATTCCCAATAGGGGATTGGAAATTGAAAAGGAAGCTCTGGGTTGAGGGACAACTAATGTATCCACCACTGATGTTCCAGCTTGAGGCATGGAAGAGGGACTAGAAAGTCTAACGTATGAGAAGCCAAACTGACTTTAGAAACCACTGAAGCTTTCTCATGTGGAGTTTGGCTAGAGGGGAAATAGGAATCGTGGAAGCAATGTAACCCTGAACCCTCAGAATTTCTCTGGCTATGACTGAATCCAGAGGAAGAAAGGACTGCAAGAAAGAAATGAGAGTTAAGGCCTTGAGAGGAGACAGGGATGCGAGCACTGAAACAGTCTGGATCCTGTAACCCAGAAAAACATGACCATGAGAAGAAGTCAGGAATGACTTCTGGAAATTTACAGTAAACCCCAGGTTTTGCAAGACAGAAATAACGTGTAGATAATCTCTTGAGAGTAGGCCTGAATAAGCAGGTCGTCCAGGTAGGGAAAGACCTGTATCCCCCTTAGTCTGCAGAAAGCAATCATAGGAGTGAGGCATTTGGTGAAGACCCTTGTGGCAGTAGAGAGGCTAAAGGGCAAAGCAGAGAATTGAAAATGTCAGGATGCAACAGAGAAATGTAAAAATCTCCTGAAAAGGAGGTGAACAGGAATGGGCAGATAAGCATCCTTGAGATCCAGGGAAACTAGAAAAGCCTGAGGCATTAGCAAAGAAAACAAGGTTTGAAGAGAGTATCCAAAATGAAGGGACCTTCAAAAAGGTGTTTAGGTGAATAAGATCTAGAATGGGCCTCCAGGTGCCTTCTTTCCTGGGGACCAGGAAAATTCTGGAGTAAACCCCCTTCCCCCTCTGAGGAGTTAAAATTTCTTGAATTGTTCCTTGAGTCAACAGGCCATGATGCACTTCTGGGAAAAAGGGCAGTTGTTCCTGAGGAAGCTGAGGAATGCACAAAAAAAAGGGAGGGGGATTTCCAAACCATGTAATAACCCTGGCAATTGTAGAAAGAACCCAGGAGTCTTGGGTGACCTTTACCCAAACAGGAAGGAACAGGGAAATAAGCAGAGAAAGTTGAATGTAACTGAGCAGAACGGGATAATCAGACAGCACCTGGTTTGTCAGGAAAAGGAGGCTACTGAGTGAAAGGAGTTTGGGTAGCCTTAGCGGAGAGCCTTTCTACCGCCCTTTTTAGCTTTGGGGAGAGAGCGAGAATATCTGCAAACAAAGTCAGACTTACTAGGACAATTCCTCTAAAACTTGGGCACAGGGGAAACAAAAATATGTTTCAACTCCTGTAAGGTCATATATTTTTCTTGCAGGGACTTAACTCTACAGCAGCAGCACCGAACAAATGTACATTATCCAGAGAAGCATCCACCAGTTTAGCCTTGATATCAAGTAAAGGTTGAAGTCTGGACCAGGAATACCTTCTCAAAAGCAACACCCTAGATGAAGCATCAGTTGCATCACAGCTGTATATAATGGAATGGTGAGCTACTTGGGAGGATGTCTGAAAGGAAGAGCAGAGGCCTTACCCTCAAAATCAGGGAGAACAGGAACAGCTTGATAGGCCAAAACGTACTTAGTCATGTGTGTCTGATAGTTAAGACCTCTAAAGGCTAGGGTAGCAGAAGTATACACCTTCTTTCCTAGTCTCTCCATAGTTCTGCTATCCTTACCGGATGGCAGCAATTTAGTGGAAGGCAATAATTTGGAATGTTTATCAGAAGCCACAGACACCACAGATGGATCAAGCAGAGGGACACTTATAAAGAAACTTGCGGTCTTCAGGCACTTTATAAAACCTATCAGTTTTTTGGTAGCAGGGGTTTGGGATTCAACAGCCTTACAACAGTGGAAAAGGCATCCAGCAAGGCTGCAAGAACAGAAGGAACAGCAGAGGGTCTGGGAGACTCCATTTGTAGTAGCTCATAGTGCCTCTTCTGAGCATCAGACACCTGAACAATGTCCCATTTGAAAAATTCCATTATTCTAGAAACAGTATCACAAAATGAAATCTCCTCAAAAGGAGAGGCAGGACTGACAGAATCGTCTTCCTCAGAACCACAGTCAAGTGGCAAAGGAATCTGGGAGGAATAATTCAGGGACTCCATCAGAATCAGCAGTATCCTCTTCAGAGGAATCCTGCTCACTGGGTCTCTTAATAGGGGTAGAAGACCAGGAGTAAGCAGGAACAAAGACGCGCTATGGAGTCTTGACAGCCATAAGGACATTAAACAGACCTTGAGTGAAGTTTTGTCATTCATTCTAAGAGTCTTTTGGAGCAGACAAAATAGGTTTTGCTTTTTGTTTCTTTATGAGCAGGATGCCAGCCTTGAAAAATTTAGGAGGCTCTGACCACTGATGGCATTCACTAATGGTAGTTAGAACCTCTTCCCTTAGTAAAATTTGAGGAACACCCCTAGGCCCTTCAGTAATAAATAGCTGTGGTTCCCCCTGTACATCCAAGGCAGATGACTGCAAAACCTCCATGGACTTGTGTGGTGTCGGGTTCATGCCAACCTCTGAAGTGGTCATGGTAGAAGAATCCAAAAAAAAACTGGATGATCCTCTGGGCTTTCACTAACCTCAAGGGAGAGAGAGAGAGAGAGATGTCCAGTGGAGGTGGTACAGACGAAGAATCAGACTGGACTTTTCTGGCCTTTTTCTTTCCAGATGACTGGCTTTCAGGCTGGGAACAGCCTTCCATGGTTATCCTTAGCCAACAATTTAAGTCACTGGTTCTTTAGGTAAATCGCGATGGATGAAAGCTGACCCCGCAATGTCTTAGGGACAAAGGACTGACAAATCTCACAGGATGCATGGTCGTGGGAAGTGCCTAAACAAAGCGAACACTGCTCATGATGATCTTTATGAGGAATCTGTGTCATGCATTTCCCCTTCCTGGATGACATGAAACCCAACAACTAGACAAAAGGCAGACATAAGATAATAAAATCAAGAACCACAATGAGGCTGTTATCTGAAAGCAGTAGAAACCAGCAGACAAATGGGCATTCAGATGAAAGAAGACTGAGTTCTGACTGGTGGCAAGAAGTTCTGAGGATAGTACACCCAGACATCACCTTCATGCCCTATGGCAAGTGCTGGGAGCACGTGTGACATATGGCATACCCTTAACCAAAAGGCTTTGGTATACGGGCTGGACAGTGGGCTGCCCTTGGCATGGAATCCCTACTGTAAAGAATACAACAGTGATATGGAAGGGCATCAACTTATCCCACTTTACTCAACCTCTTCCTCTCCCAGATAAAATCCTTCAACTCTTTATTAACTGATATCCACAACTTCTCCTCTGGCTGATAAAAATATGCCTGACCTGTATATAAAACTAAATGGACTAAAAACATTTTCACTATTTGTATTTAACTATCCATATCTATAAACTAGAGCTTCCAGCTTCTCAGTTTTTGTATCATTTTTCATTCAGTCTCTTCCCATATATCCTTACCTGCCATAACAGAACCCTTTTTATCCCATATGCCTAAGTACTTCATTTCATCATGTCCCCATAAATATCGGTACCGATGAACACATTTGTGTGTAGCTACATAGTTTACAGCTATTACCTTTGCCTTATCTTCATTAATTTTCTGTCCTGAAAAAAATGCCCTTTTCTGGTTTTATCAGTTACAAAATATCATCATCTGCAAATAAAACCAACATTTCTTGATTACCATACCAATTATACCCTTGAATTTCTGAGTCCATTTTCTTTGCCCATGAGTCTAAATATAATGGAAATAACAAAGGGAAATGAGGACATCCCTGCCTGGTGCCTTTGTTCAAACAGAACTTATCAGATGGGAATTCCCCTCTAATCTTCATCTCCAATCACTAAAAAATCCTCCTAAATAGCCTTATTACCATGTCAGGGAATCAAATGCTTCCCCTGCTCTACTCATAAAATCCCGGCTTAATCTGCATCAAGACCTACCAACGGTGGTATTTTCTTACATTCTGCTTCCCTCTGGATCATCATCATTCTATTTATGTTGTTAAATGTTAGCCTCTCCTCCTCAAAATCACAGTGATCTAGATCTATCAATTTTGGCATCACCTTTGCCGTTCTTTTAGACATCATAAACAAACACTTTATAATCATGGTTTAGAATTGAAATGAGCCTATATGAAGCTGGATCTGAAGAGTCCTTACTATCTTTAGGTATTATAGCCACCACAAATTTCTTCCAGGATGCTGGTGCTTCTCTTTCTTTCAAAATACTGTTAAACAAAACCTTCCAGATCTTTTTTGCTTTCATCCCTCCTAGCTTCCAAATGTCCACAGGAATACCATCTATTCCTGGAGACTTTCTTGTAGACGAGTTGTATATCATCATTTTTATCTCATCTCCTGTCCTGTTAATAAATGAGCCTCATCTACTCTAAATTTAGCATATTTAATTCTTCCATAAACATTTCCAATTGTATTTTTTCTTAATTTCCATATTTCTCTGCTTTATACAGATTTTCATAAATTTTTCGAAATATTTCTAATACCATTATATGATCTCTGGTCATTTTCCTTGTTAAAGGCTCCCTAAGCTGGCAACAACCATTTCTACTTTCTGATACTTGAGCTATTGTGCTAAAAGTGTTTGTGCTCTGGAGTTATCAGAAAACAGTTTCTTAACAGATACATTTCTAAACTCATACATATTATCCAGGTAGGGCCTTATTTTCTCTTTAGTACTCTGCAGATGCACCTAATCTTGTAATGTGAGAGTCCTCCTCTTCTGCAATAATTTAACCTTTGTCAGTCCCTCTAAATACTTCTCGTTACTTCCTAACCATATCTCCTTTTCTTTCATATCTGCCCTATTTTTAAACTCCACTTTCATTTTATCCCACTCTCTAGAAATAACCTTGGAAAAAAAATTCTAACTTCCATAATATCTCCTGAACATTGTTTGTGATTATCAAAAGAGTTCCTGATGTCCACAAATGGTTCAGAGTTTTAAAAGCATTTATAAAAGCCATTTTTTTATGTCTATGTGTTTACTTTTGAAATGATGTTCCAAAGATCCTGTACATCGATTCCCTTGGGAAATGCTGCCCAAGTGAAATATGAAGCATCTGTAGTCACAGACCGGGAACCCTGGGGGGAAGGTAGGCCTAGATTCAGAAGCAATTATCTACCATCAAAGTTCTGCCAATATCAAAGTGTAGCGGATTTGAAAAGACAGGGGCTACTGATGCTGGGTCCATACAAATTTGAGAAATCATGGAGTTTTTAATCATGTGTAACCTGGATACAGGTATCATTAGACCAGTGGAGGCCATGTATCCCAAGTAAAGTTAGAAGCTGCAGAGAAAACTAAATAAAATGTTCTTGGTAAGAAGGTTAATTTTTCTGAGGCAGGTAAGCCATTAAGTGAGATGTGTCTATCAGGCAGCCTAGGAAGGTTACTCTAGGGAAGGAATGAGAGATGACTTCTCCATTAGGTGAAAATCGATACTTTCAAACACATTTTTGACAAAATTAATTAATTAATGAGGAGATATTGACAGTTTTGAATACAATCAGCAAAAATAAGGTAGTTATCCAAACAGAAAAATATGTGAATGCCTTGTAGCCGGCAAAAACAATCATTGCTGCTAGATAATTTATGGACACCCTTGGGGCCACAGACAGACTAAAGGGTAAAGAGAACTGAAAAAGTGAAACAGAAACTGAAACTTCTGAAAAACACCTGAAATTTCTTTAAATGTGAATATAGTAATATGCATATTTTAGGTCTAAAGTCACAAAAAAACGGTGGGGAATCAAGGGAATGCAGGATGAGCATTCTGAATTTTTGAACATTGGTGTGTAGACTGAGGAAGGGCAAGTCAAGACCAGGCCACCATGTTCCTTGTTTTTGGGCACTAGAAATATTCTTGAATACAATTCTCTTCTTTATCCTTTGCTAAAGATTCTATTATGCTTTGTGACAGCATATAGGAAATGATATGCAAAATACGTGGATTTGACTTTGAAGGTGAGGGTGAATTTTTAAGTTTGGATATAAAGTTACATTGTCATCTGTACCGGTTTTGAATTATATCTAATACCCATGAATCCTTTGTGACCTGTTTCCACAGAGGAAGATAAACACTGCTTGAAGGTTTAGATAGCTGCCAGGAGGGGGACTAAGGGGAACATAGTCATTTTCTTGGAATGGGATTGGGTCTAAAGAGACTCTCTTTTTTTTCTTACAGCTACCTTGCCATTGTTCTTTAAATTATTTTCTTGATTTTTGTTGGGATTGTTTCAATGATTTGCAGTAAAATGGCCCGGGGTGGAATGATAATTTCTGTTGTATATTGGGATAGGGAATTTTTAAAAAATTGCTTGACCCCTTGAATTAGTTCCCCCACTCATAAAATCTTTTCAGAATATCAGCAAATGAGGTACAAAACAATATCTCCTTATCATGGAGAGAATTAAGAATTTGAGATTTAATATCTTCATGAAGGTTTTGGGATCTTATCCATGCAGACTTGCACATCACTGATCCAGTTGCTGCAGCTCTAGATAAAGAATCTACAGCATCATAAAGGCATTGTATAGAAAGTTTAATAACTTGTGTGACTGATAAGATCACAGAAGGTAACTATGTCAAATGTAGGTAACTGCGACTGCCTTATTCATGTCAGTAAAGGATGCCAAAAGATATTTAGCCATGTTATCTTGATAACTGAATGCTCTGAGACCTAGGTTGGAAGATGTATAAACCGTCCACCTGTACTTGTTAAAGACTCAGCTACAGGGTAATGAGATACCTTGTAAGAGCAGAGGGCCTGAGTATTGGTGAGGAAAAGGAAGCATTAAAAGCATCCTCTAATGTCCATATAAGAAGAAAAATAGCAAAGGGCTTAAGGGTTTCCACCTGTAAAAAGGTGAGAAATCTTTTCTGTGCATCCAATCTATAGTTCAGAAAAGGAACTTTCTTCTAATGGGGAATGTGAAGAAATATTTCTTCAGATTCTCAATCTATGGACTCAGGGGAAGACACTTGAGAAGTATAATCTAGCCTAACTTCTTCTCAGTAAGAATCATTGCCTGTACATCAAAGGTGCCAAATTTTTTGAATACTGGCCAGACATCTGATTCTTGGCAGGATACGTCCCACAAAGCTTAGGCTACTCCAACAGTAATCTGAAGGTGAACATCTATTTTTTGAGTGGTATAACTGAAGTGGCCTGAAGAAATGGTCAAGTTGTAATAGTAGGAATAAGAAATTGTCAAAGTTCAGGATAAATGAAGAGCATATTAAAATCCAGTCTCATTAATGACAATTTTCAGTATCATTTGAACAGTTAATAAGCTTGTTGTGAGATTATAATGAGTGAAAACTGTAAAATCACACAGAGTACGAACTACACAGAGAAAGTCCAATAATACATTTTGGGGTTGTCATAGTCTTTTGTAACTGGCTTAAGTGTTCTGATCAATAAGAGGTCAGCTTTATAGAACAACATTATCTGGCTGCATATAAATGTCAATTATTAATTTAATGACATTGGCACTGGCAGCACTATAAAGAGGCACACGAGAGCCAGATCTTGGAGTACTAAAAAATAATTCTCACTTTTTTAGTCAATCTCTGTCCTTGGCTCAGTGCAGTCTTCCTCATAAGCTGACTATACAAACATGATATTTTTAGACAGTGCTGCCATTCAGTCGTGGGACTTTTTTTGAGATACAGGAGAGCTGAGATACATTTTACACTTTTTAAAAAAAATTTTTTTTATTTATTTAGCCTTTGTTGAGTTGGTATTTATTCTACTACGTGAAATTTGGCCAGGGCATCATGGAACTTCCCCTATTCGTCGTACGAGCAATTGTATGGGGACACGATTCAGTATGGCATTTCCTGTCTTCCGTTCCGAGCATGAAGGTTGCTCAGAGAAGCAGGAAGCATGGAGGAGAAGGTGAGTGTGATGATTATTAAGGAAAATTAAAGTGTTGTTAATCGAACAACTGTGGAAGCTAGCATAATGGTGAAGGAGTCGGAAGAAGCGAGAAAGGAGGAGAATGGTAGCGGTAATGTGAATGGAGCAATAGAAGAGAAAAAACAAGCAGAAAATTGTGTAATGCTGGATTCGGAGGACATCTTTCAATGGAATCTGTTTTTCAATGGATATTTCAACAGAATGTATTGTTACAACCCTTTAATTGGGTGAGTTGCAGGATGTTTACCTAGAAGAATTGACAGATCAGTGCGAAACAGAGTGAAAAGGCAGCATCATCGGGAGAAATACTGGATAGGATTCAGGAGAATGAAAATTTACAAGAGAAAAAAGAAGAAAATAAATTGTGTGCACAGACAGTGAGAGATGGGGAAAGAAGAAAAGGAAAAAAAGGTAGAAATTAGAAGAAAATTTTGTGAGAAGATAAGCAACAAGGCAGAAAAGGAATTACACAGGTATGAGGTATGAGACAGTGTCATAGCACCACTGGGGATAGAGCCCAGAGAGGTAAAAGCCTTCATTTGTATTAGTAAGGACACATTTTGTGGCTTGTTTTTGAAGAGGCTCAATATATGGAAAAAAATTGAGAATATACTAAAAGAAAAGACATTTATCCTTGGAACTTGTACTTAATGCAGGCCTTTAATAGAGAAGCCAATAAAAAAGCATTTGTGCAATTTAGAACTGAAACTGAAAGAGATGATTTAAAAGAATATTTAAAGACTAATGTAGAGATGTTATACGTGTAAAGAAAATATATGTTAATAGAGGCTTATGGACTGGGGGTTGAGAATGTGGTGTAAAACTGAAAATGCAAGATGAAAAAATTGTACATTTACCGAATGCAATTAATATTGATGGAAACAAAGGCATGGTGACATATTGAGGACAACCCAAGACATGTTTTTATGTGGCAAGGATGATCATTTAATGAGTAATTGTGATAAAAGAAAATGTTTTTATGTGGAAAAATGGGTCACAAAGCAAAGAAACCTGAACAAAAATGTATAAAATGTGAAAAGCTAAGTCATTCTTGGATGGATTGTACAGAATTAGAGAAACAAACACAAGAAACAACATTAGTACAGCAACAGGAGAAGGAGATAATTACATCAGACATTATAGAGGAAGTGTAAAATGAACAAAGGAATGATATCAAAGTAAGACTGTATGTAGAAGAAAGTAGGAAGTAAAAGATAAGAAAACTAATGAGGAAGAAGAAATAAGGAATATAAGTGAAGGAGAAAGTAAAATGGTAAAATAAGAAGCAAAAAGGGTTCTATAGGTAAAATAGTAAAATACAGAAAATGCAAGTTCAAAAATGTAACTAAGATAAAGCAAAAAAGGGAAATGGATGAAGACAAAATTCATTCATTATACTGAGAATCGTAGCCATTAATGTCAACAGCATGAAGAATATTAATTGTAGGCTCGGAATATTATAACGGTGTATGGCATTTGATATGGATATCCTAGCCCTTATAGACATTAGAATAACAACAGATGAAGAATAAGATAAGATGAAGAAAAAGAGAACAAATAAATGGTTTATGGGAAGGCAAAGTACTTTGGAATTTAGGTAGTGAAAAATGCTCTGGTATAGTCATCCTATGCAAAGGATTGTTAGATATTTTAGATTGTATAATAGTACTTATTAAAGAATAGCAATACTAGACATAAGATAGAAAAATCAAGTTTAAAGAGTAATTACACTTTATGTATATACCTTACAGAAGCAAAGAGAAATCATGTTTAGAAAAATAATGGATCATATAAATTTAAACATCCAAGTCATCGTAATGGAGGAATAATTGTGATCTAAAGAACAGATGTAAAGGAGGAGCAGATGCTAAAGTAATTTTAGATATGATTAAATAAACTGTATGTATGGGAAAACAAGAATTGGCCATACAAAAGAAGCAATTTAAGAACCAAAATTGACTATTTTATAGTTTCAGACAGCTTGATTATACATCAAGGGTGTAGAATCACAGGATTTTCAGAATATTTAGCCATATGGATAGAGATACAAGAAGGAAGGAATTATATTAAAATAGGCAAAGGAAATAAAAAGAATGAGTCAGAACTGAATGAACAAATAAAAGACATAATATTATAATTATGGCAAGATCACATAAGTATGAAAGAATTTTATAAAGACTGGATAAATTGGTGGATCAATTTAAAATAATAATATAGAAAAGAGGCATTAAAATGGGAAAAATTGAAAAGACAACAGGATGTCAATGCATATAAAAGGAAATAAGTAACCAAATATTTAAAATCATAGCAAGTAATAGTGAAGAGTTTACAGAAAAAGAAAAAAATATATATGCAATGAATCAAGAAAAAAATTAAGATTGTTTAAACAAAGATATTTTTGCATGGAAAGAAAGTAGCACCACACAAGTAAAATGGTTAAAAAAAACATAAGAATAATGAGAGACTTAAAAGATGGAAAAGGCAACATAGTAAAAATGCACAAGAAGAAATTATGAAAACAATTAGAGAATATATAACAGAGGCATTCTCAATAACTGACATTACATTAAAAAATAGATGCAACTGCGGTGGTGGTGCTGCGGTAGCATTGTCACCTCACAGCAAGACGTTGTGCCGTTTGATTCTCAGCTAGAGCATCTTCTGTGTGGAAAAGTGCGTGAATGGGCATACCTTCGTTGAAGGTTGTGCGTCAGGGCTGGCAAACTTGGCACGTAAAAAATCTACTGCCAATCATTAGCGGACCGGAGTTCCGCTGTGGTGACCCCTAACTGGGAAAAGCCGAAAGACACAAACATTAAAAGATAGATGCAAACTAAACAAGTTAGCTAAAGAAGACAATAAAAGGATGGAGGAAAAGATTACAATAACAGAATTAGAAAACGTACTTAAGTCAGTAAATGTAGAATCAGTTACATGTCTAGATGGAATTGAATACTTAATGTACAGAAACATGCAAGAATGGCAAAATGAATATTTCTTAGACGTAATGAACAATTTAAAAAAGGTACAAATGATGAAAAAATATGTCTAGGGGTAGTGAAATTCATATGGAAAAATGGAAAAAATGGATAGAAGAAACTGGATACCATCAGAACTAAATAATATAGATTATAAGATTTTCATGAAAATAATAGAAAAATGCATAGCACATTATCTGAAACAATATCTGGAACTAGAAGTAAAGGAAGTCAAGAACTATTAATATTAATAAAAGAATTGGTAGATGACAAACAGAAGAATATAATTACAAATATTAATAAGAGATGTAAACAAAGCTTCTGGTAAACTCAAAACAAAGCACTGGAAAATCTTAGAGGACTATAACACAAGTAATAAAATAATAAATGTAATCCAAAAACTCCAAGGAAAGGGTGCCACAAAACCAAGAACCAGTAAAACCACGACAGGCACCCAAAGAGGCAGAAGGTAGTAAAAAACACGAGTCTGTAGGTGTAAGCAGCAGGAGGTTTAATCACATAAACGCCACACAATACAAAGCATTTTCGTCCACCAGACTTCTTTAGATGTAAAATAAATGAAAGAAGGCTGTGCCTGCTTATATACCCCTCCCAATTCAATTAATAGTTAAAACAATTGTTTAATTGACACCAATTAAGTCCTGTAATTAAAATATTCATGACAACCTAAAAACTTGCCACAAATACAGATGAAGTAGTTAAAAACATGCACATTTTTTGAAAACGAACTTTAAAATAAATATATAAATACTAAAACCATCACAATGTGTTGGACAGTTAAATACACGAGTCAAAAACCAACAAAAGGAACTTGCAAAACAATATATGTACTTATGTTATAGTTTTACAGCTCTCATTTTTAAAATAGGGGCAATGGATATATATTCATTCAGCCCTGGAAATCTATTGGCTTCCAATAACAACTGCCAAAATATTTCTCTCACCTCTATCCTATTTTCCCACGCCCCCCCCCCCTCACATCACACTGCACCTTCTCTACAACAAAGAAGCCCCATTTAGCTTGGGGACATGTCAGTGTATGTTTGAATAAGGCATTTTTAATATCTTTGACTCTAATAGCATATAAATGCTCATAAATCCTCCTCCTGAGTTTTCAAGTAGTTTTTCCAATGTAAAATGCACCACAGGTTTTACATAAGGCTAAATAAATCAAGCCTTCACTATTACAATTGGAAAAACTACTACTCTGAATCTGATAGTCTCTTGACAGGATCTGTACAGAATCCTGTCTAATTATATATGGACATTGGGCACATGCCCTGCATTTGTAGGTTCCCAATTTCTTACATGAAACAATAGAACCATTATGCTCCAGCAAATCCTTGAGGTTCCTGCCTTTTTTGTATGTGAATCCTAGGGTGTGAGTAAACAAAACGTCCAACTCTGAATAACACCTAAACCTGCTCCAGTGTTGAGTAATAATATTTTTAACCCTAGAGGTATTCTGATTGTAAAACATCACACAGTTACCTCCAAGGTTTCTTGATTTCATCCCTGGTAACGTCACCACTCGTTGTTGTGTAGTACCCTGCATATTTGTTGGTACTATCACAATTGAATCTCCTGTTCCCAAAATAGGGGCAAACCTATCCTTTCTCCCCTTCTTTACTTCCTCCAAAACCTCATCAATTAAATAGTTAGGATACTTCCTAGATATAAACATTTCTTTGACTCTCTCACTTTCGTCTTCGAAGTCCGAGTCCAAAGAGGTCATCCTACAACTACGGACAAATTGTCCCTTGATAATACTTCTTTTCTGTTTAAACAGATGGGAACTAGTGAAATATAGATATGAGTTAGAAAAGGTTTCCTTTCTATATACATTAGATGTAAACTGCTGCCCTGGGGCGTCTTTTTTAATAGTGACGTCCAAAAAGTTCATATGGTCATGTGTAATATGGGAAGTAAATTTCAAAAAATTAGTGGTATGGTTTAGATAGTCTATGAATTCTGTTAACTTTTCCATACTACCTTTCCAAAAAAATGCAAATATCATCCAGGTAACGTTTGTAATATACCCAATATTGTGCATATTCAGACTGGAACACAAACCTCTTCCCAAACCATCAGCACAATGTTGGCATAAGTAGGGGCACAACTTGCCCCTATGGCCACTCCCTGGATCTGTTTAAACAACTCACCCTCAAAAAATATAAAGTTGTGTTTCAATACCAAATCCATCAACTCTATATAAACCAGAAAAGTATTGTAGTCGAGTTTTCCATATTGATGAATGGCATCCTGGAACCATTTCTAACCCTGTATAATGTGGAATCACATTAAATAAATCCTGAATATCAAGGGTTACAAATATTAAGGAATCTGAATACATGTTGCTATTAATGTTTCTCAAAAATTCCCAGGAGTCCTTAAGTATACCATTGGCCCTAACCCAAATATCTTTTAATTTTGTATCCAAACATTTGGCCAACGGATGGGTTTTAGAGCCATTGGCTGCCACAATGGGTCTCAGGGGTGGGTCCTCCACACTTTTATGTACCTTGGGTATCCTGAAAATAGCAGGGATATGAGGTCTATCCACACTAAGATACTTAAAAGTGTCCTGGTTTATAAAATTGTCATAAAAATAATAAATGTTCTGAAGTTAGTTTACATGGAAAACAAAGTAATATTAGTAGTCAATGGATGAATAAATTAAACTATAAGACTAAGAAGTGGAATCAAACAAGGATGTCCAACCACCGGCATCTTATTTGCATTAATTATGAATGGAGTGGCACTTAGATTAATTTGATACTGGAAAAAACTATATATCAAACATCAGAAGGAATCATGATTCCAGTTATGTTTACATATGCAGATGATTTAGTGTTAGCAGTTAAGAATACAGAATGGATAAAAACAGCCACAGAAATGCTCAGTAGAGAAATGAAGATGTTAGGACTGCCTTTTAATAAAGAAAAAGGTAAAGGACTAGTTTTTTGGAGAAATACATGGCATTAAATGTAATGGAGAGGGTGACATTTCTGGAATAAAGTTTGGGAATGAACAATTAAGGGAACAACAATGGGGAAATATGATAATTAGAATATGAGGTCTTTGCATATTTTGGAGAACATTTAGGCTGTCATACTGTCCTCAGTTTAGAAAAAAAAAATGAGCTAAGAGAAGAGTTGCTTGATTTGGCAGAGATGGATAGACATATTAAGATCAATGAAAGAAACAGACTGCAGAAGGTCAAATAAAACCCCAAAAGTTAGATTTTTTATAAAACAAATGAACACAGTAATTAAGACTGTCCACAGAGATCCATGCAATATAACAGAAGTAAACATGATACATTACTGTGCAGCTAAACTAATAACTGATAAAGTTCTACCACAAAAACACATGGTAGTAAGGGTAAGGAAGGGGAGAAACTGAATATCATCATGGAAGTATCGAATAGAGAAAACTATAAAGCAATTGAGACAAGAAGTGTCACTGTTGGAATAGTATAGAAGGGGGAACAGATCAACAAAAATATTTTGAAAGATAGACATGACAAAGGCAATGCACAGTATTAGAACAGATAAGGATCTATCATGCACTATCGCAAATAAACTAAAAATCTCACCAAAGGCAGAAAAACTTAGAAGAACTCTAGATAAATATAAAGGAAAAATACAAAATAAGCAATTTAATGATGAGTCAAAAAAGATTTATAGAGAATAGGGAAACAAGGAAAAAGAAATTGAAAGACCACCAAAAAAAAAGAAGAAATAGACACATTTTGGTATTTATGAAGATCCTGTGGAACATAAAGATGCTAAATGGATAGAAATAGCAAAAGAAAGAATAAGCAGTTTAAAGGTGCAGGATATGATATGAGATGAACTAACAGCCAGACAGATTGCAACAAAGTTAAGGAAAGCCTCTAACTGGAAAACCCCAAGCCCAGATGCAGTTTCTGGTAAAAAGTGTTAACATCTCTGCATGAAGATTTAGCCATAAGTAAGAACTATTTACATACGCACCCCGAACAGACACCAACCTGGCTAACAGGAAAAACAATGCTCCTACTTAAAAGTGAACCTGCAAGCTACCCTTAAAATTATAGACCAATAAACTTACCTTCCGACAACATATAAACTATACACTGGAATTGATGCAGACAGAGTTTATAGTCATTTAGAAGAAAACTCAATTATGGCGATAGAACAAAAGGGAAATAAAAGAAAGTCATATGGAAGAAAGGATCACTTGTCATTAAAGTCATGGTAGAGAATTGCAAAAAGGTGAAGAATCTAAGTATGGCATGGATTGACTATAAAAAAGCATCTGATAATATTCCACATTCATGGATAAAAGAGTGCTTAAAAATGTATACATTTCTATACTGATCGACTACATTACAGTGAGCATAAAACAGTGGCAGACCACTTTGCAATTAAACCATGATAAAGGGCAAATTATTATTTCAGGGATAAAAATTCAACAGGGATATTCCAGGGTGACTCTCTATCACCACTGTTATTCTGTCTTGCCCTTAACCCATTAAGCTGTCTACTTAACAGCTTAGGCCATGGCTATAATTTGGCTCCTAAAAAACAGAGTATAAAGACTTATCTTTTCTTTGTCACTGATTTAAAACTGTATAGCTCATCAGATGAGGAACTGACAGCACAGCTGCAAGTTGTCAAAACTTTTTCAGATAATATAAGAATGTCATTTGATCTTGATAAATGTGCAAAAGTAACCATCAAAGCCGGAAAACTGCATCAATAAAACATCAGTTTAGGACAAGAATGTGATATAAAAGAACTTGAGCAAGAGGGAGTGTATAAATATTTAGGAATCAATGAAGGGTCAACAATAAAACATGAACAAATGCAAATAAAACTTAGTAAAGAATATTTTAGAAGACTTAAGTTAATCCTGAAAACTGCGTTGACATCTAGGAACAAAATTCAAACTATAAACCAATTTTCTCTTCCTGTCCTAACCTACAGTTTTGAAGTGACTGATTGGCCCCAAAATGTGTTGGATAGATTAGACAGGAAAACAAGAAGGATGCTTCATGCTCACCAAATGACGTATAAAAATCAGTGCATATCAAGATTATATATTCCCTGTTCTGAAGGATGGATGGGCCTCCTTGAAATTGATTACATGTATAGATCTACAATCGTGGGACTGTACACATCTGCTGACCTCACAAGACCCAAACATAGCCAAAGTTTTGAAACATGAGAATAGCATCTAAGATGATTTCTTTGCTTAGGTTAGCAGAAGAATAATCGGCATCAAGCAGGAATGGAAATCAAACCAGAAGAAGATATAAAAAAAAAAAAAAAAAAAGCAGCAAATGAATCTGCCAAAAAAAAAAAAAAAAAAAACAAAGAAAAACAAAAGAAAGAATATACAGTGGATATAAAAAGTTTACACACCCCTGTTAAAACACCATGTTTTTGTGATATAAAAAATGAAACCACAATAAATCATTTTGCCACCTTTAATGCAACCTAGAGCCTATACAATTAATTTGAAAAACAAACAAATCTGTTAGGGGGAAAATATAAAAAATAAAAAACTTACAATAAGCTGGTTGCATAAGTGTGTATACCCTTAAACTAATACTTTGCTGAAGCACCTTTTTATTTAATTACAGCATTCAGTCTTCTTAGGTAGGAGTTTCTCAGCATGACACATCTTGACTTGACAATATTTGCCCACTCTTCCTTGCAAAAGCGCTCCAAATCTGTCAGACTGCAAAGCCCCTCTTCAGGTTACCCCCACAGATGGATTTAGGTCTGGGCTCTAGCTGGGCCATTCCAAAACTTAAATTTTCTTCTGGTGAAGCCATTCTTTTGTTGATTTGGATGTATGCTTGGGGTCATTGTAGTGTTGAAAGGTGAAATTCTTCTTCATCCTCTGCTTTCTAGCAGATGCCTGAAAGGTTTGGGCCAAAATGACTGGTATTTGGAACTGTTCATAATTCCCTTCACCCTGACTAAAGCCCCAAAGCATAACACTGCCACCACCATGCCTCACCGTGGGGATGATGTTCTTTTAGTGACGTGAAGTGATGCTTTTGCACCAAAAGTACTTTTTGGAATTCTGGCCAAAAAGTTCAGCCTTGGTCTCATCAGACCACAACACATTTTCCCACATGCTTTTGGGAGACAATTTATTGTTTTGCAAATTTTAGCTGGGCCTGGATTTTTTTGTGTGTAAGAAAAAGTTTGCATCTTGCAACCCTACCCCATAGCCCAAATATATGGAGAATATGGGAGATTATTGTCACATGTAGTACACAACCAGTACTTGCCAGAAACTCCTGCAGCTCTTTCAGTGCTGCTGTAGATCTCTTGGCATCCTCCCTGACCAGTTTTCGTCTGGTCTTTTCATCAATTTTGGAGGGACGTCCAGTTCTTTGCAACGTCACTGTTGTCCCATATTTTCTACACTTTTTGATGACCATCTTCACTATGTTCCATGGTATATCCAATGCTGGTGGAATTTTTTTTTACCCTTCTCCTGACTGATACCTTTCAATAATGAGATCCCTTTAATGCTTTGTAAGCTCTCTGCAAATCATGGCTTTTGCTGTAGCAGGCAACTGAGTAAATGTTAGGAAAATCTTACAAGGACAGCTGAACTTTATTTGCGGTTAATCAGAGTTTCTTTAATTGATGGCAGGTGTGTACCCAAGAAGACTGAATGCTGCAATTAAATCAAAAGGTACTTCAACAAAGTATTAGTTTATGGGTGTGCACACGTATGCAGCCAGCTTATTGTATGTTTTTTATTTTTTACATTTTTTTACCCTAACAGATTTGTTTGTTTTTCAACGGAATGGTACAGGTTATAGGTCACATTAAAAGTGGGAAAAGTTTTGAAATGATTTATTGTGGTCTCATTTTTTTTATATCACAAAAACCTGGCATTTTAACAAGGGTGTGTAAATTTTTTATATCCACTGTAAGGCGAAGGGTCAGATGAGAAGGCAAGACATGTGGAAAATGCATAACTATAGTTGCAAGTATTGAAAACTTCCGGAAGAACCTCATGTTGATCAGAATCGAATGCAGGAATAGTTAAGGAAAGGCGAATTCAAACCAAAAGATGAAATGTTAATATTGGTGGCCCAAGATAGTGGGCTACGTACATGTACGTTTACAACGTCCATTGAACATATGGGAGAAACAGAAAAATGTACGTTTTGTAAACCAGAACTGGAACAGCTGCACATCTCGTTGATGGCTGTGACATACAAATGGCAGAAGGACTGTATACTGAAAGGCATAATAATGATGCAAGACTGTTGCACTGGGGATTGTCCAAACATTACGGTATTGAAGTGGCTGAAAAACACTAGAAACATGAGCCACAAAGCATCATGGAAAATGATGAAGTCTACATCACATGGGTTCACCCATTACCCACAGTTCAAAAGATAGATGCTAGAAAACCAGACATAGTGGTCAATGAAAAAAAGACAAAAGTAGTACTGATCACTGAAATCGCCACACCCAGTGACTACAGTGTCTTGCTTACGGAGAGACACAAAATCATAAAATATTATAATTTGCAGACAGAAATGAGAGCAACGTGGAAGAAAAGTTTCAATAGTAGTAGTAGGAGCAATGGGGTCTTATAAAAAAGAATCTACAATCTTACTTAGATATGTTACCAATACATGTAAATCCCATATGAACTGCAGGAGGAGTCATTACTGGGCACATTGCGGGTGCTGTGAAGAGCACTTCTGGCTGTCATCAAAGACTGAAACAATACTAATTTCATAAACTTTAATTGTTCTTTAACTTAGGAATGAGGTCCATTCCCGTCATGGTATTAGAAACCCAAAAGACTTGAAGAAATTAGAAAATGGTATATTTAAGTAACTCCATAATATTAGGTAAAACTGAACATTTAGCTAATGTATGTACAATTCCATTAGAATTAACATAATGAATGTAATTTTTAGGTTCATTTGGGGGTCAAGACTAAACCCAGTGAAAAGAGGCATTCTTTATGTAAATAACAAAGGAGGAAGGTTGAACTTGTTGCACCCAATTGTATATGTTTTTTCATTAAACTTGTATAAAATCTTAGTAAACAGGAAAGATAGAGACGTTACTGACAAAAATTATAGAAGATAAACATAAAATAATTTGGGAAAAGTTGGAATATTTAAAAAGAATATTGTATGGACATGAAATTATGTCGAGACAAAATACTGCTATGGGAAATTAATGTAGGAAGGACAGAAAAAAATAAGAAGGATTTGGTATGAAAATATAATGAAAACAATTTATTACGTTTATCCTTGGAAACGTATAAGTGAAGAGAAGATCAAAAAAGTAAAAATGAGAATTAATAGGTACAAAAAACATGTGGAATGTACAGATTTTTTCTGGAGATTATTAATACGCAAGTTACCGGTCAAGGCAAACATGCCATATAAGACAATTAAAGATGGAATTTGTTTACATTGTGGCGAATTAGAGACAGCTGAACATGTTTTAATAAAGTGTAAAAGGACGTTTAAACTGTGGAAGGAAACATATGACAAAGGATACTTTAAAAGAATCGGAGAACATTGAATGTATTAATATGGACATGACTGAATATGGACATTATAAAATTATAAATTTTATTTTATTTTTAATTTACATTTATTAACCGGGAAATTCCAACTGGACCAGGTCCATTTACAGCAGAGGCCCGGGGAGAGAAGCTCCAAAGCACTGGAGAGGCAAATTTATACAGTGTTATACAAAGGTCATTTAAATAATACAACATGGAGTTGGACATTTTGCCAAACAAACACTGACAATATATAAAATAAATTGGAAAAAGGCATTTTCCAGGAAAAACAGGAGTTCTATTTAATGTACAGGTGTATAATGACTGACAAAAAGATGAGCAATTGCCCGCTATGAGAAGTAGCAACTAATAGCCAGAGTTATTGGCTGGGTTTAATAATGTAGAAGGTTAAAGTGAGTAGCTTGGAAGTTGGAAAAAGAAGGGAGGAGATGGGAGAGTGATACAAGGACATAACCAGGTGTTTAGTAGATGTGATTTGGGGGAATTTTTGAATAGTGGTGTGGCAGAGGCAGTGGTAAGAGAATGGGGGAAGGAATTCCAGTTTTTAGCAACGGTGTGGGAAAAGAGCGCTAAAGCGATAAAACAAAAGAACATTAAGAAACTGGATGCAAAATTGTTTTTATAATATGGAACGAAAGAATTAATTAAGTAAAATACAATGTAAAGTGTTTATTATCAGAGATTTTGAAGAAAGTAAGACTTTAGATGTGGAGAAAAGAGTGGGGGGAATTAAAAAATTGAAAGTTTAATAGAAATGTAAGAATTGTGTTATAAATATTGTAAAGACTGTAAATATGTGTTGAAAACTTGTACATAAGATGCCCTACTCTGCTGTTGCGAGTAGGATCAGAGTATGATCATGAACTTCTTGCTTCTATTCCAAGAGTAGTGGTGGCTCAGAGAAGCAGGAAGGGAGGAAAATGGAATCACAGCAGCTTTGCTGTCCCAATCTTTCAGTGTTTAAGTCAGTCAAGACTACAGTTATTGTAGAAGGCATGTTGGAAGGTGATAAGAGTAAAGAGAAAGCAGTCAAGCCTTCCAGTGTGGTTGATTGCATTGCTGATTTGGGCAAGAAAAGAGCTGAGTCTTCTAATCGAGTTTTTGGAGTCCTGCCAAACCTAGAGGGAGGGGAAGACAATCAAGTCTTCTGGCCACGTGGATGGAGTGGTAGAACACACGCTAAAGAGAGAGAGGAGGCAGTCAAGCCTGTAACAGGCTCGGAGGATGTGTTCCAGCAGCGTCTGTTTAAAGGAGGAGGAGGAGGACGAGGAAACAACTAATGGATGTATTATTACAACTATCCAAGCAGGAGTGTTGTGGGATGATTTGCTTTTGGATCTTTTCAACACAGGTGATACAGAGAGTGGGAGATGAGCTTCATGGGGCGAATTCATGGAGAAAATTCAAGTGGAAAAAATGCACATTATCAGCAAGCAGTAATCACATGCACAGACAGTGACAGGAAACAATGAAAGAAAAGGAAGATTTCAGTAATGCAGGGACAAGCACAAAGAAAAAACTTTACTGTCGGAACTTCCAATAGAGTGTGTGAATGAACAGACAGGTATAAAATTTGGTATAATGTGATAATGTTCTTAGGTATAAAGGTATCTGAGGTAAAAGCTTTCATTCCTATAAATAAGGAAACTTTCTGTGATATTATATTTGAGACTAGGTATGTAATGGAGACATTGTGGGGGAGAATATGAAAAAAAAGACCGTTATCCATGGAACACATATGTGTTTAAAGCATTTAATGCCATATTCAAATTAGAACAGATGTGATGAGAGAGAATCTGAGAAGACATTTAAGTAAAATGTGTAAAGACATTATGGATATTTCTAACATTTTTGATAATAGAGGTTTATGGGCAGGGGGGATGGGATTGCAACATGGTGGTAAATTAAAATATTGTATACATCCCTAGTATCATAACATGTCAAAGGAAATAAAGGTCTTCAAAACTACTGGGTCCAACCAAAAACATTTTTTATGGGAAATCAGATGATTTAATAAATAACTTATGATGATGTCAGGTAGTGCCAGCTGTGCCAGGGGGAGTAGGGCAGTGCATGTGTAACATGTCAGCATAGCTAGCTTGAGTTTTATAAAGAATTATAGGTCATTTGAATATCAAACTGATTTGCAAAGATACTTGTGTTAAAATTGTATTTGTAAAGCTGCTTATATTAAAAATATATCAACAGTGTGTCCTGCTGGACAGAAAATAAATATACATATATGTCAGACTGTAATGCTGTAAATGATGAAATGCATATATTTTAACCGAAGATGATGGAAGGGAAGGGGTTAAGCTCAGCCCAGCTAACCTTAAGAAAAATAGCCTGAAATTAAATGCCTTGATTTAGGCCATACAGATTTTATCTCACAGGTCTGAATGCAGCCAGGGACGCAATGTCTTTGAAAAGCCTGGGCTGGGATCCTGCTCTATTGTCATTAGTGGTGAACTAATTGCTGCCCTGGGGTGCCAGGTCTATATCAGTTAATTGAAAGCTTAATTGAGCAAATCACTATTTGTCAAAATAACAAGCAAAAGCTCAATTAAGCGAACGATCATTTAAGCAAATTTTTTCCCAGGGGAAAGGACGTGGTTGGCCATCATCGGAAATTCACCCTTTTCCCCACTGTAGCAATCTCGCTGTTGGTATAGTTAGTTGGGGGTGTGGGAGGTACAGCCTCCACATTGGAGGGGGGGTGTGGAGGCGCAGTCCTCCACTTTGCAGAGTTTTACATTTTGTTTTGTTACGGTTGGTGGGTGGGCAACTAGGGTTTTTTTTCCCTAAGAAAGTTTTTGCTTAAGCAACCGTTTGTTTAATTGAGCTTCTGCTTAACTGGGTTCGACAAACAGCGATTTGCCCAATTAAGCTTTTGATTAAATGATACAGACCCGGCGTGCCAGAAAATGGCTTGTTAGTTTCTGTAGGAAGGACAGAACTGTTGGACTTGCTTTATAGTTTCCAGATACTGTAATAAACTTTAGCTAAAGTTCTGTGTATGTATTGTGACACATCAGTGGCAGATCCTGGCTCAGTTTCTAGTGAGAGGATAGTGTGGGAACTACAGTATCAGGTGGCCTAAAATGATGTTATTCTGTAGCCAGCACTGAAATTGTATTTGAATACTAATGAGAGATGTGAGGTGTGCACTCTGTTTTTGGACCTGACAAGGCACTCATCCACATTCATCTTGCCTTGCATTAGTAAGCAACTAGGGAGCATTAGTTCTTCAGTCATAAAACTAAAGTGATATTAGCAAAATTTTTTCTGTACCTGTCTGAGTCTTTCCATCTGTGTTGTTTTTTTATATTTCCTGTGATAGAAACACTGGTGTTTACTGTAAATAGATATTCAGTATTTCCATGGGTTTTTAATTATTTATTATTAAATGTATTTAAACCTTTCATTGTGACTGGTCTCTTAGAAATTATTTAACCTTTGAGAGTACTTACATTTATTTACTGGCACTGTGGCGTCACATTCATGAAAGACTTGCTGCTTGATTAACCACTACCTTTGTACAAATGTAAATTTTACTAAGTGTACTTTGGTACCCTGGTAAGAGCCTTAAAGTAGCTTGCTTTGTATGTTCTGCTGACAGTAAATCTATCTTACAGTCTGTGTGGTGGTGGCAGTGCGGGTAAGCTGTGCCAGCCTTATATGAAAATCAAATCTCAAAGAGTGTGTGTGTGTGTGTGTGTGTGTGTGTGTGTGTGTGTGTGTGTGTGTGTGTAAGCTACATTGAACAAGGACACTGAGCGCACTGATTTCACAGAGAGGGTGGTGGAGGACTTAGCTTGGAACACCTGGCTAAGGACTCAGCTTTACAGTTGTTAGTGGGGAGTCTTATTTGGGGCCTGGAGAGAAAGTCCAGCCCCAGGACTAGAGTGTGCATCCTTTGTGTGCTCTTAAGGGAAACTGTACTTGGTGCAAAGGATTGCATCTGAAAATAGTGTGTCTATTTTTTCCTCACAGGTGTCAGTGGTGAGGATTGAGTCTCCTTGATCACTGGCCCAGAAGAGAGACGTCACAACTGTGATAAAAGGAAATGTTGTATTAGGGGAGAGATGGGACATAATGCAAAAAAAATGACTTAAAATGTTATATATATAAGAAAACTGGTCAAATGTGGAGGGATTGAAAAGAATATATAAGATGGTAGATGGGGAATCAGACACTCACAAAAATGAAAAAGAAAGAGCAAGAAACAAACTTTTAGAACAGGAAATAGTGAAAAAATGATAAAGATGGAGGTAGGGGAAAATACAGAAGAAGCTAATAAGAAATAGAAAAAGGTTCAGAAATAAGTGATAATGAAAATGCACAATGGAATATAGTAAAGGAAAAGAAAATTAAATTGGTAAAAGGCTGAGAGAAAGGAAAATGTGCGAGTCACTATAAAAGAAAAAAGAGGGGGAAAGGATGAATAGAGCAAAAACTGATGGCTTAGCAAAAAAGAAGGAAAAATCAATTGCAGAATAGTAGCTGTAAACATAAATAATATGAAGGGCTTTCTTAGAGGATTACATATTCTGGAATGATGTAAGAGTCTTGATATAGATATAATACTTTTAAAAGATATAATATTTTTAAATAAAGTGGAATGATTACAAACAGATAAATTATGGGGTAACATAGTTTGGAATTTGGGTAAACATGTACAGGTGTATGCATTCTGTATAAGAAATTTCTTGAAATACTAGATGTGACCTTAGCTGTAATGGGTAGATTAATGATTTTAGATATTAGATGGAAGGAACATGTATATAGAATTATTGCTCTTTATGCATATGTCACAAGTAAAGAAAGAGAAAATATGTTTCAAAAAAATCTGGATTATGTAATAGTTAATAGGACATTATAATTGCAGGGCATTTTAATTGTGATTTGAGAAGAAAAAAAGGGGCAGTGATGCAAACAAAACTTTACAGATAATCAGACATGGCAAATATAGTATATGGAAATCAAATATGTGGAGTTGCAGAAGAGAAGAATGTAGAACAGAAAGATTATTTGATATCTTCAGGGGTAGAGACTACAAAGGAGGGTGTAACAGAAAAGTACAGTTGTGTACACCTACCATAAATGTAGATGTTCGAGTGTCTTTACTGTTGCAGTCATAACTGTAGGGTGATCCTGCCGGCAGGCAGCCCGAGGTCGGCCAGAATCACAAAGTCTGGGTCCGGCATCGGCTGCACAAGCTAGTACCCTGACGTCAGTACGCTCTGGTACATAGCCCTCAGCCGACGCCATCTTCTCCAGCCTTTCTTACCCCAGATGTCAGAAATCCCCAATAAACAAAAAATGAGTCCCACAAGGAAACACAAACACATCATAAAGTGAAAAAAGAGGGGATAGGAGGGAGGGAAACACCGACTGCAACAGTGAAGACACTCGAACATTTACATTTATGGTAGGTGTACACAACTGTACTATGTTCTTCGTGTTTCACTGTTGCAGTCATAACTGTAGGGTGGAATCCCAAAGCAGTGAAGAAAGGGAGGAGGCTTAGATAGAAGAAGGGGCAGCAAGAAGGCCCTGAAAAACAGCAGAGGCAAAACCTGCCCTGGTCTTAAAAGAGTACAAAGGGAGATTGTAGTGCTTGGAAAAGGTATGCACAGAACTCCAAGTGGCAGCTTCCAAGATATCCTTGGTAGGGACTCCTCTGAGAAAAGCAGTAGAAGTGGCAGCAGCTCTAGTGTAATGACTTCTCACAGTACCTGGAAACTGTTTCCCATGATGAGTGTAACAAAATCTTATTCCATAGGCAATCCATTTGGAAATAGTTTGTTTGGAAATAGCCTTTCCAAGAGAACTGGAGGCAAAAGAAACAAACAATTGGTTAGATTTTCTGAATTCTTTAGTCTTGTCCAAGTAAAAACGTAACTGTCTGTGTACGTCCAATGAATGCAAAATCCTTTCCCCTTTATTTTGAGGATTAGGAAAGAAGGTAGGAAGGTGAATAGTCTGATTTAAAGCAACTTTCAAAATCACCTTAGGCATGAAAGTAGGATTGGTCCTCAAGGATACTCTGTCAAGATGGAAAATTAGGTATGGCTCCACAGCCATAAGAGCTTGCAACTCTGAAACCCTTCTGGCAGAAGTCAATGCTAACAAAAGAACGGTCTTCCAGGATAAAAATTTAATATCAGAAGCCGCAGCAGGCTCAAAAGGAGGCAAAGTGAGTTTTCCCAAAACATAGTTAAGATCCCAGGCAGGGACAGGAGGGGTCCTAGGAGGCCTCAAATTCTTAGCTCCTCTCAAGAATTGTCTCACCAATGGATGAGAAAAGACAGGAGGGTCAGTATTAAAATGAGCAGATATAGCAGAAGCATGAATCTTAATGGAAGAAAAGGAAAGGCCTTTAGACAAAAGGTCTGAAAGGTAAAGCAAAATAGATGAGAGATCAGGCACAAAAGGGTTAGAACCATGGTCCTGCATCCAAATACAAAACCTTTTCCATTTAGAGGCATAGGATTTCCTAGTGCTAGGCCGTCTGGCTTCTAGAAGAACATCCAAAACTTGTTTGGGGAGCTTAGAAGAAATCAAAGTTCCTTGAAGAGCCAAGCTGCCAGGCAAAGGGTCTTGAGATGAGGGTGTAGCATCTGACCCTGATGCTGGGACAGAAGAGAAGGGTACAGAGGAAGGATCCAAGGAGGTTCCAAGCAGAGATGTTGTAAGGTTGGATACCAAAACTGTCAAGGCCAATTTGGAGCAATCAAGATGATGAACTTGGGCTTGTCTTGTTTTATCTTCAGTAATATTCGGGGAAGAAGAGGAAGAGGAGGAAGGCATATCCCGAAAGGTTCCTCCAACTGAATGACAGGGCATCCACTTTCCAAGCTGTTTTGTGGAAGGACCTGGTGCAAAAGAGAGGCAGCTGATGGTTGAGATGGGATGCAAACAGATCTATCTGGGGACACCGCCAAACGGCAGTTATCCTGTTGAATAAGTTGGTGTCTAGCATCCATTCGTGAGGATCCAAAATGTTTCTGCTTAGGCTGTCTGCTAAGAGATTCTGCTTTCCTGGAATGAATTGAGCCTGAAGATGCAGATTCAGACTTAGAGCCATGTCCCATAAAGCCATAGCTAGTCTGCAAAGGGGGTATGAATGAGAGCCCCCCTGCTTGTTTATGTACCACATGACTGTGGTGTTGTCTGTACGAATTAGAAGAGGCCCTGGTTGCAAAAGGTTCTTGAAGGCTAGAAGAGCATTTTGAACTGCCAACATTTCCTTCAGATTGATGTGCCAGTGAAGGTGATTCTTTGTCCAGGTCCCCTGCTGGTAATTGTTTAGAAAATGTGCTCCCCAAGCATAATCCGAGGCGTCCGTGGTTATGATTTGAGAAGGTTGAGGTAGACGAAAAGTCTTCCCTTCGTTTAAAGCGCACACCCTGGACCACCAAAGGAACTCCTTCTGGAGGCAGGGGATCAGAGGAATCAAAGTGTCCAGATCTTGGTAATGCTGAGACCATACACTTTTCAGGTACCATTGAAGCTTTCTCATATGAAGCCTTGCATTTGGAATTAACAGAATGCATGAAGCCATATAGCCCGTGCCTGCAGGAATTTCCTTGCAGTGAGCTGAGTTAAGGTTGCCAAGGTTTTGAAAATTGAAGCCAGCTGTATTTGTTTTTCTGGCTTAAGGAAAGCCCTTTGTAAGGTTGTATTTAGGAGGGCTCCCAAAAATATCATTTGTTGAGAAGGAACCAATTGGGACTTTTTTATGGTCACTGAAAATCCCAGGAGGAGGAAGAGACGTTGAACAAAATCCAGATGTTGAAGTAAAAGGTCCTTGCTGTCTGCCTGGATAAGGCAGTCGTCCAAATAGGAGTAAATCTGAATCCCCTGAAGTCTGCAATAAGCCACTACTGGGGCCAGGCACTTGGTAAAAACCCTGGGCGCAGTAGATAAACCAAAGGGCAGTACACAGAATTGAAAGTGCCTCGAGCCTGTTTGAATCTGAGGAATTTCCTGCATTCCTGCCTGATGGGAATGTGTAAGTAGGCCTCCTTTAGGTCCAATGTCACCATCCAAGCGTCCTGGGAGAGTACTGGAAGCAGTTGTTGTAGAGTAAGCATTTTGAATTTTGGAATTTCCAAAAAAGTGTTTAACACTGAAAGGTCCAGAATAAGTCTCCATGAGTTTTGTTTTCTTGGAACCAGAAATAGTCTTGAGTAAAAGCCTTTTCCCTTTTCTGAGAGAGGAACAGGCTCTATGGCTCTCATGGCCAGTAGAGCATCCACTTGATTTAAGGCCTCTGCCCATTGATGTTTTGGCAGATCTGGCCAACCGATAACCCTTGGCAGAGTATGAAAATGGAACTTGTAGCCTCTTAAAATCACGTCCAATACCCATTTGTCCTGGGTAATATGAGTCCAATTTCTGTAAAAAGAGAAAGCTTTCCTCCGAGAGGGGCATCCAGGTAAGGGGTCCTGAAGCCCAACCGAGAGAGTCATTGAGTCTGCTTCCTTTGAGATTGGGATCTGTCTTCTCCCCTTCTAGGTGAAGAAGCAGTCCATTGTCTGGATCTGTAAGAGGCCTGAGCTTGACCACGACCTCTGGAGCATCTATATCTTCCCCTTTGAGGCCTGTCAGACGTGGGAAAGGACCAATTTTGGAGGGCCAATTCCTGGAAAATCTAGGAGGCTGAACTTGTAAGAAATCTTTCACAGTCTGCATAGATTTTGCCTTTTCTTCCATCTTTTTAATAACCTCTTCAGCCTTGGATCCAAATAAAACATCATACTGAACAGGGGCATCTAAAAGTTTAGCCTTAACCTGTTCCGGCAAACTTTGTTCTCGAAGCCAGGCATGTCTCCTAATAACAGTACCAGAGGCTGCGACCCTGCAAGAAGCTTCCAAAGCATCAAAACCACAATGCAAACTATGCTTGTTCACTTGTTCAGTTGCATGCAATACATCCTGCAATTCCTTATCCTCTGCACAAGCCGGAGAGGTAGCAAGCTTTTGCTTCAAAACAGACAAAAGAAATTGCTGATACTTAAACATATGAAACTGGCAATTTAAAGCCCTAATAGCAAGGGTAGCAGAAGTATATACCTTTTTACCCCACCTGTCTAAGGCACGAGAATCCTTCTCGGAGGGAATAGGATTTTTGAAAGAAGCAACCTTAGCAGCCTGAGAAATAGTTTCAGGATCCGCAGAAGGTTTCTTGAATAGGAATAAACGAGAATCAAGGACCCTGCAAAATCTATCAGGCTTAGAAGGAGCAGGGGGCATGGAATCAGGATTCAAATTAGCCTCAGAAAAGGCATCATCCACAATATCAAGAACAGGAGGAATAGCTAAAGGCCTGTGTTGAGGAAGAAGAAGAAATTCCCTAAGCCTCTTCTTGGAAGCAGAAAAATCCTGACCTTCCCAATGAAAATGTTCCCTCATCTCATGTAAGGTCTCCCCATAAGAGAAATCCTCAGGCGGAGAAGCAGAGGGCAGGGAATCCTCTGCATCCAAATCCTCATAAGGAGGAAAGGAATATTCCTGATCAGAGGAAGAAACAGAAGATACAGAAGCCTGGTCAGAGGAATCCAAAGGAACATCCTGTCGAGGCCTTTTCTCTGGAGGGGGGTGAGAACCCCTAATCATTGTAAGCAAATCCTCAGCCATCCTTAGCAATTGCTTCTGTGTCTTGGGAGTAGCTTCATAAGTAGCTGGAGCAGAAACTTTTTAGGTTTAACTGGAGTCTTGGACTTTGCCTTTGTCTTTGAAATGGTGATGTGAGTAGGCCTGAATACCCCCTCAGAAGCCGGTACCTGCACAGCGGTTCCGGACCCATCTAAGGGAGCGACGTCCGAAGGTCCTGCAGCAGATAAAACAATAGGCCTTGATGGCTCCCCATGGGAGTCCGTATCGGCCATTGGTTCAGAAGTGGCGGACGACAGGGGCTGCAAAAGTGCCTCACTGATGACAGCCGAACCGGACGCTGGCTCCAGCTGCGACGAATCCTGTTTGGACCTCGGAGGCCTGTCCTTGTCTTTGCGCTTCTTTTGAATTCCGGTAGAATCCGACGACATTCTATAATTGAAGCGTCTGCCAAAGTAATTTAAAGCCCAGTCGTACCGACGCTTAATAGTGCAAGAATTGAACCTGGCACAGAACAGACAACAAGAAACGTCGTGGTCAGGGCCTAAGCAAGGTAGACAGTAAGAGTGGAAATCTTTATGAGGTATCTGTTTTCCACACGCTATACAATTATTAACTTTTTCTGACATCGGAGGAACAAGAAAAGGATTCCCCAACGGGGTACTTAGCTTTGAGAAGAGAAGTAAGAACTTCGGACCGACAGCAATCAAATGCGTAGATCGAAAATCGCCAACCAACGACTTGCGAACTGCTTTCCACTGCACGGCAAGAAAGACTGGAGAAGATGGCGTCGGCTGAGGGCTATGTACCAGAGCGTACTGACGTCAGGGTACTAGCTTGTGCAGCCGACGCCGGACCCAGACTTTGTGATTCTGGCCGACCTCGGGCTGCCTGCCGGCAGGATCACCCTACAGTTATGACTGCAACAGTGAAACACGAAGAACATCAGGGTTTTCAGATCACTTAGCTATTTGGAGAGAGAGAGATTAAACAAAAAGAACACATAAAAACAGGAAAAGGACTAAGACTAAATGAAAATAAATGGGATGAAAATGAAACCTGATAACACTAGAGCTTTGGAAAGATCATATTGGTATGAGAGAATTTTATAGAAACTGGTCTGAATGATGGATAGTATTTAAACAAAAATACAAGATATGTTATATGGAATGGAAATTGGAGAACAGGAGAAAAGGAAAAGAAGAAAACTAAATAATGAAGCATTTCATAATAGAGAGAAACAACATTGACTATTTTATTAAAGAAAGAGATATATAGGCTGAATCATGAAAAAAAATCAAATACTATATAAACAAAGATATTTTTTGCAAGGTGGAAAGGAAGAATTGGTTCCATATTTAAGTAAACTCAATAAAGAAGTTAATAGTATAATGACAGAGATGAAAGGTGTAACAGGTGCAATACAGTACAGGATTGAAAAATAATGGAAATAGTAGAATAACATGTAAAAGAACTGCTTAAAGAAGGAAAGATAGAGAAGAAGCAATGATAGGCTAAAAAGCCTTCAGAACAGGATAATAATGACTTAGAAAGATAAATACTTCGAGAAGAAATAGAATATTCACATTAGTCTACGCAGGATATTAGCATTAGTCCATGCAGAATCGGCAGCAGGACCTGATGAAATAGAGTATCAAATGTATTAAAATATGTCAATCTGGCAAAAATGTGCTTTTTGAGTGTGTTGAATGGATTGTTAAAAGAAGGATTTTAGTATAAAGAATTATGAAGTGGTATTTTAAAGTTGATCTGCAAAAAATGAGATAGACATGAAATACAGAAGTGGAGAATGGTAGCAGAAGATGACACAGATTATAAAATCTTAATGGAAGTTAAACTACATAATATTATACAGGAAATGCTTTACAGTGTGAAAGGAAAAACTGTCATGAGTTATTAATATTAAAGAATTGGTATATGACAAGGGAAAGAACAACGAAAATTACAACAGGTGACCTAAACAAGGCTTTTGACACTATATATATATATTTCAATCTTACAATATGACTATGACGATAACAAATACATGTGCTACTGCCTATAAACATAACAAAATAAAGGGGTTAGTAAATGGCTGGCTAAGTCAAAAGATAAATATAAAGAGGGGAATCAGATAAAGGTGTCTATTAAGTAGCATACTATTTGCACTAGTAATGAATGTGATATTAACTCATATAAATTAAGATATGTAGAAAGAAGGATATGCTACTAAGGAGGCTATCAATCTACCTATTATGTTACCTTACACACATAACATTATAATTGTTCCAAAAGATATGAAAAGAATATCAGGAGAACTGATTTATTTAAATGAATGTTTAAATGCTATAGGTCTATATCTAAACAGAGGAAAAGAATAAGGGATTGGGGCATAACAGGAAGATAAGAACTGAATTAAATATTGAAAAAATAACAGTTTTGGGAATACACTTTGGAAAACAAGAGATAAGATTACAATGGGAGATGATAGAAAAATTAGAAATATATGTATGTTTTGGTGAACATTTAGACTGTCATTTAAGAAAAAGATATATTTAATAAGTTCAATATTAATGGCTAAAATTACATATTTAGCTAGTATATTTAGCGTATTTATATGAGGTTCTAGGCTTAATCCTGTTAAGAGAGGTACTTTATATGTTGCGAATGAAGAGGGAGGTCTGGGACTAATCAGTCTGGTGGTATATGCAGCTTCATTGAATCTGTATAAAGTCCTTAAAGTCTGAAAGATAATAATGAAGGATTATTGACTATAATACTAAAATGTAAATATAAGGATGGAAATTAGCATAACACCTTAAACATCTTAAAATGGCAAGATAAGGTATAAAAATATGAAATATGACTTTACCAGGAAACTTAATTCTGAAAGGATATCATTACGGAAAATAAATATAAATGAAACAAAAATATGGTATGAAAATACTATGTGCAAGTGTTATCTGCACCCTTGTAGAGATTTGCAGGGAAAAAAATCAAAGCTATAAAAACAAGAACAGATGCATGCAAGAGCATGTTAGAATGTCAAGATGTTTTGTGGAGGGTGACTCCAAATACATGACAAGTGAAGGTCAATATGCCATACAAAAAAACAGGGAAAAAGAACATGTAATTATTGTAAATAAATGGAAACAGCTGAACATGTATTTCTGAAATGTAAAAAGAGTTGTAAAACTATAATTAGGAGACAAAATATTTTGATGATATAAAGGGGGTAGAATACTTAAATATGGATATGACTGAAAAACAATACATATGGTTTACCATCACAAAATTGAAAATAAAAAAGCTACTTACTTGATCAAACTGACATTCAGAATTTGGCAATGTTGCTTTAACGGAATGTTGAAAATCATCACCATAATGTCTGCATTCGACCAAATCTGGACTGTCAGGAGGTGACGTCAGACCCTCAGGCATTTGTGCTGAAGCTGCCATATGAACTGTACGTCTACTACAGTTTTGCATGGGGGAAAGCAGGCAGGCTCTGAGCTGTTAATGAATTGCTTCCTGTAGTCAAAATTATAGGGTTTTAATCCTCCCACGCACATTTGCCGACTCTGAGCAAGTCACACATTACTCTTGGGTCACCAGTGAAAAGAGACACTTTCTACAGTAATATTTAAAATTTGTCCCTTCTGACACCTCCTCTCATTCATTATTTTTGGCTTTGTCCAAAGTTTTTGAGCAGAGAAGTTGGGGAATTATTTTGTTCTGTTCCTTGGAAAATTTGTGACATTCCAGTAAATTGCTGAAGATTGCAGTCACTAAATGACAGGCATGTGTTTCAGAATACAACTTTCTAAGAATATAATAAAATATTTATAAATCTCTTCCTGATTTTTCAGTCTTTGTCTCTCATTCTTGAAATACGTAGTTTGGAAAGCATAGAGTACATTGGGATGCACTGAATGGCACTCACAGCAGTGAGCTGAAACACATTTCTTGGTTATTATTTATATATTTGTGCATTAATTTTATCACATGTAATCATCTAAATGTATGCAGTCATACAAGCACTTGTAATTGATGATCACATCTATGTGTCTTTGTGTCCTGCATCCCAGAGTAGTTACAGTGCAAAGGAAGGAATGTATTGTAGTAAGCAGGAGCTTCATCATATGAGCCATTTACTTACAACAGAATCCTTTATTGACATTGTGTTTATTATTTAGTGACGATTAAGTTGGACAGCATGAAGTCTAAGAGTTTAATAATATTCTAACAATTAATGTATTTTTAATTTAGCGTTTTTTCCTGCAGGCATGCAAGCTCAAAATGCGCAGTGCTTGGGCTACAAGTTTGCCTGGCACTTACTGCAGATGAGAAGGTCATGAGCTGTTAACAGCTACTTCATGTAGTAAGAGGTCTGATTCTCTCAACCTTCATTTGTCTCTGGTGTGACTCTGAATAAGCCACTTCACCAGACAGTACTCCTGACTGTTCCTGAAAAGGGACAGTTGTGCCCAGTGGTAAGACCCAGGCTGTTAGCAAATGCATTACACATTTGCCTTTTAAATTCTTGCAACGTTCATATAGTTGCTAATTACTGCATCATTGTATGTTATGTGAGTATAAAACCAGCAGGTCTTTTGTAGTTTAATGGGTTGCCACATGTATTTTCAATACATGGGAGTTTACTGTTACTTACGCTAAGTTTGTTTTCAATGTTAAATTATTTTGTTTTGTTGGGGAAATGGCCGTGAGTGTTTTGGCTATAAAATAGGAAATACCTTTTTAATTAAATCCAAATATCTTGAATTTGTGTAATTAGATACCTTTTCTCATTTTATCAAGGCACAACTTTATTTGTGCCATTCTACTACTTTATCTTGTTAGTTAACAACTTGATTTATCACACTGTAGCATGCTAACACTTCATCCAAACCATAATACCTCAGCATAACGAATTTTTCTCTATGTTCTATACATTGCCAAAATATTAAAAATATGTAAATACATTATTAGACCGTGGTATTTATTATTTTTTCCAGAGGGAAAATGTCAGTGATGTTTAAAAATGGATTGAGAATGAATTGTTACCATGCATTCTATACTTTTTTTCACTTCAGCTGTCCTACATGTACCCTGTCAACTGGTTACTGTGCCCCAGTAAGAAAAGAAACCTGGAGCCTCCACTGGACATGGGCATGCAAAATAACCATGAGCCTCCACTGGACATGGGCATACAAAATAACCATGTTTTATTTCAAAAGAACATAACAAAAAAGATAAAAACATGCTGTTATACTCACCTAAAAGAATGCAAGGTCATAACTGAAGATAAAGATGGCAACAAAAATGTAATATACTTCTGATTCGTTAATTATTCCCCATGATTATGAGGTATGACTCTGCAGCTGTTAGTATGAGGGACAGTAAAGTTATTTTTGCCTACATTTGAAATACAACTACTGTTACCCCTGTGAAATAATATGAGAAAAACAAAAGAGCCACTTTTAAGATTCCCACACAAAAAGTAATATGGTGTTTTCATCAAAAGGAAGGTAGAACATGACTTTGACAAGTGCCAGCATCTACTGACATTAATAGATATGTTTGTAGCATATATTTGTTCTAAACATATCAGTTAAAATGTTAGGAGGCCTTCTATTTAGACATGCCCAACTTGGCACACTTCCCTTTTTTTTTCATTCCCACGATGAGTGGGTGGGTACCTGAATCTCAAGCCACCCACATTGCAGTGTCACACACCAGGCTAGCAGTTGTGCTTTGCAAAATATTCTACTCAATTCATTCCACCCTGCCCTGAGTGAGGGCAACCTTCACAAAAAGAAAGCACAAGAACTGAAAACTGAATATTTGTATGATGTAAAAGAAAATTTATCCAGAAATGTTAGCTCGCGAGACTGTTCAGACACAGCATTAAGGGGGAAGGGTATTAAACACCAAATGAAAAAGACCACCTTGCAAACAAACAAATGATGAGTAGAGAATCAAAGAGTTGCTCTGGGTCCTTCAGTTTTCCCCCACACTTCAAAGATATGCAGTAGGTGGAATGGACACTTTAAACTTGCCATAGGTGTGAGTGTGCACGCAATTTTGTGGTATGGAACAACAACTGTGGCAGAGCTATCCACCCAGTGGTGTGAACACTGGCTTTAGATGATTGTCACTGTTGAACTGACACCCCAACCCAGATGCAGAAACGGGAAAGGGGGTTGCGGACAGATGGATATATACATACTTATTTATACAGTTCTGTATATATGTGTGTGTGTGTGTGTGTGTGTATATATATATATATATATACATACATATACATACACACACACACACAAAAACATATATATATATATATATATATATATATATATATAGGCACACACAATGGACACACACACACACACACACATACATATATACACACACACACACACACACACATACACTATATATACATACATATTTTTTTTCATTTTCTGATGTCACTTATTGACAGCTTTTGTCTCATCTTTTTTGTTCCATAGAGCATGGCAGTCCCCAAGTGTGATCTCCACTAGGAGGATCTCCTTTTTGGGAGAGCCTGAGCCTATACACATGGTGGGGGCAATTACCCTTGTGCAGGTCTGAAGTGGTGCAAGTCACCACCCTATAGGCAGGTTTGAAATGGTGCAAGCCACCAGATTCTGAAAGTAGGACCAGGCCAGCCGAGCAGCCATCATATTGTGGCTTGCAGGGGGGAGGGGCATCTCTTTAAACCCTAGCTCCCACTGACATGCAAGACTGATGCCATCAAATGGGTATGCAATGGTGCCTCAAATGCAAAGCCTCTGCCTACATGGTGTTACATCCTCCTATGTCTGTCCAACTACAGAAACAGTTTTTACCTTAATAGGAGCTTTGGTTCTTGCAAGTCAGTCATGCCTCCTGCATGCCCTCTCACTCTTTCTCCCTGAACAGACAAGTCTTTTTAGTCCTCTTCCACACAGCAAGCTCTAACAGACACTTGAATCCCTAGTCAAACTTGGATTGCCTGGCTCATAGTCCTTAACAGTCAAATCCCTACAGCTGATGAAATTACAGGCAGTTTCCAGGTTAAGGACGAGATCTGTTTTTTTAGTCTGCCCTTAAGTTAAATTTGTATGCAAGTCGAAACACATACATGGAACGTTCTACTGTACTGTACTACAGTCAGTCAGGGTTGCCAGATTTCCAACTGGTAGGGACAAAAAAAAAAAATGGTCACGACAAGTGAAGACCAAAAAAAAAAAAAAAAAAAGGTCTTTAATGTGGAACAGAGTTCCACATTAAAGAACAGTAGCTCTGCACTAAGTTAAACACAGAGCTACTTCTGTTTAATGCGGAACACAAGAAGCTCCATGTTTAGCGATTTTTGATTGGCCCATATGCCAGGTATACGGGCCAATCAAAAAAAAAAAAAAAAAACACAAACAAAGCGGAGGCTGGCCGGGATTTAAACCAGCAGGACAGGACTCGGGATCAGGCTGCTGATCTCGGGACAGTCCCGCCCAAATAGGGATGTCTGGCAACCCTGACTACAGTACAGTACAGTAAAATGCTCCATACAAAAAAAATATGTTAAACTTACCTCTTTTTAATCTTAATTTCACATTCCTGTACTACAGGCATCACCCATGAATGTTTTCCACTCTTTCCTAAACTTTCAGACCTCTGCCAGACCTCCTACTGTCACCTAGACCCTAGTGAGCCACAATGTAATTTTCCCACGCTACTGTACAGCACAGTAACTGCTTCAATACTGTGTACTGTACAAGCCAGCAGTCTTGACCAATCAGAACACCAACAAAGTGATCTCTTAACCAATCAGATCTCTTGTATTCCGTGAAGGTGGAAGTAAATGCTCTAACAAGGCATGCAAGCAGCTTCACGAACGGGGAAAAGGCAAGTACAACAGAATTCTTCATTTTAAGGTTGAGATTTGGGCAACTTTAAAGAATTTTATTTATTTTCACATTATTTCTGAAATTGCAGCAGTCCGTTCTTATCTATGGGTTGTCCGCAAGTCAGATGTCTGCAACTCAGGGACTACCTGTAATTGCTTAGTTAGTTTATTTATGTACTTATTTATGAGCATGTTCAACTAGACGCAACTCCACTCTTAGTGGACAGCCTAACAGAAAGACCCCATATTCTGTATGCATACATTCTAAATAAATGACTACATCAATCCCTTCAATCCTATAGTAAAGGTTTATAGCGGTTTCTTGAAAAATAACTTTATGCATGATGATATTAGACATACGGCTAAGGAAAAAATCTGACATTATGTACAATGGTTTACAGTAGTTAGTCTTTCTACACATATTACATCTAAATCAGACTTCTACAATTTTACACACACTACATACAAATTAGCAACTATAAAACTGAGACAAAAACAGACATGCAGCTGACAAAACTGGCTACATGCAAATATGTACATGCATAAAGCAGAGGGACATAGAAGAAACCATCAACTAACAAAAGTAGAGATCCTTAAACAACAGTAAAGGAGATTTCACAAAAAAAAGATCTATGGAATGCTGTAAAGGATACTGCAGAGGTTAGCAGAGTAGGCTAAGTAAACACCATAAAAGTAAAAGCAACCCTAACATGGGCAGTTACCAAATAGGATACTGAGCTTAGTACAGGGTTACGTATTATAAGAATTGCAGAAACAGCAGGCAAGGTGTGGATTTAAATGTGAACAGATAAATCTTCACAGTGCTTGTACATTACTAGTTTAGATAAAAACATCAAAAAAGCATGGAAGAAAAGGTTAAAGGAAAGCATTGGCTGATTACAGAACCTTTCTACACTGAATAACTGTACAGGAAAATAGTACTAGTAAAAGTTAAACCTAGCAAAGAGGCTGGTGCTGGAAAACAAAAGCAATCAAGCCAGAGATGCCACATGAGAATGCCTCAATGGGACCATGAGAAATCAGTTGTCCAGGTAGGGAACGCATGAAGCTCCTTCTGCAATGCCTCTGCCATGACATTTAGCACCTTGATAAATACACTGAGTGCAAAGGACAGGCCAAGTGACAACACCCAGTGCTGAATGTAAAGCCTTTCTAAAGTGTCCAACTGGTAGCCGATGAATGCCAGGAACTGAGAGGGATCCAGTTGTGATCTGGCTAGGTTGACTATGATCCTCAATGACAGCCATAACGGGAGTAAGTATTGTCTATAGATTCTCTCCATTGTAGGTGCAATGCTAAGACAGTCATCTCAGCACAGGAATATGTTTTTCCTTAGCAGATTCATGTGAGCTGCAACTGAAGCCATGAAATTGGTAAACACCTGGGGTAAAGGGCTGGTGAATTCAAAGGGTAGTGTTCTGAATTTGTAATGGCTAGCCCCTACCAAAAGTGTAGCTCTCCCTAATAATCTGATATTTGATGTATAGGTAAGCATCATGGAGTTCCAAAGGATACAGCCAGTCTCCTGCCTGCATGCAGAGCAGGACAGAATGCACCATGACCACCCAGAAAGACTCCTCCTTTATGTTTTGATTTAGACTACGGTGTAGCATCAGTCTGGGATCCTGAGTTTTTTTCAGCACCAAGAAGAACCGGGAGTAAAATACGGCCCCCTTTCTGGTCTGGTGGGACCTCCTGAATAGCTCTTTTTTATATGAGATTTTCACCTCCTGTTGGGCCACTCTACCCTGATGGGGTGCCATTAAGTGTGGATGAGAGGGTGCCTGGGCGATTTTAAAAAATGGTATGAAATAACCTCTGGATATGATTCCCCTGATCCATTTGTCCTACATGATTAGCTAGCTACCAGCTACATGGATGGATGTAGAGAAAGATATATCCTGGCTGATACTTACCTACATATGAAAACAGCAGATTTTTCAGGGAGATTCCTATACTTCTGAGTGGAAGTTAGGCATTACCAATTCAGAAAACTGCCAATTGGCATCACCACAGACAGATTCATATTGATGGAACCCTTAAGAGGGCCCTCTGAACCCTTGGTGGTTTGGTCAACCTCTGCCTCCTTGACTGTTGTTAGCAGATACATTCACTCTACCTTGGAATCCTCTGTCATGTTGCTGCTTGTGATGGGAATATTATGATTTACAAAACCAGATATTTTTGGTACTTTCTGGCTTCTAGGAAGGGATCTCTGAGGGACCAAACATTTAACAACATCAGCATCAAACATCTTGACCTTTTGCTGCCATTACAGCAATTTGTCCTTAACCTTCTGCCCAAACAGATGGGCTCCATTAAAGGGTGCACTGATCAAAGTCACTTTAAAGTGTTCTGCAAAGACTTTAAGGCTAGCAAGGCCTGACACTGCTCTGCCCCATCCCCTGCATTACATAAAAGATGCATGGACTGTGAGGAAATAGAAACCACATAGATCTCCACTTGTTTCTACAGGTCAGCAATTGTTTCAGAGTTTCCACAGCTTTACCTGCTAGGTCTCTCTCAGACCTTACCACATGCACAACTGCTATATCGCTTTGATGGAAAAAGTACAGTTATGCAAGTAAACTACGGATTAAGAGTATAGATGTTCAAATACTGCTGCAGTAGCCTAAGCTATATGAGTTTTAGCTTGACTAGGATACAACAGCCAGCTTCCAAAGTTTAATGGCACCCTCCACATGCCCAGACCATTGGAAGCTTGAGCAGAGTATGGAGAAAACTAGCAGGCTAGACACCAAGCCCATCTGAGCTTTCATACCAACTGAAGAAGGGAGTTTAGAGCCTTGAAACAGGTTGGTACAAAGTAAACAAAAATCAATGTCCTCACTCTGGCAAAACAAAAACATCACAGACACAATTACTAAAATATGCCCACATAAGACTTGCATACAGTATGTCTATACATAAACACGTGCCTGTGGAAAGCAGTATAGTAACAGGTGAACCATTCACAATCAAGCCAGCAAACATCACAGAAGCAAATCAACTTCTGAAAAGGAACAATTCTTACACCAACCCCTCTCTAGGTAACTTCCTTCCTGGGTTTCCTTAGATTATTACCATATGACCTGTAACCATAACGATTAATACAAGCACTGCTATGGATACAGCTCCAGATACATGGAAACGAGCCAGGTTATTGCACCCAAAAAGCAAGTTGCCACAAACGAGTTTATTCACATACACTAAGTCTAATAAATCTTGTTCAAACTACATAATCTTCCATGTACAATGCTTCATCAGATGGACTAAAACACATGTAAAAATTACCAAAATGTAAATATAAACAAATAGATGTAATCAACTAATCAAACTAAACATCTCTGTAATATTAATCAGCATGATTCGTTGAATTTATTTTTTCTTTGTCAACAGAGTTAATTGATAAAAACATGAAAACAGAAAAAAAAATATGGGCAAAACAACGCAACATATTAATACAATCATGCAATTACAAAGGATATCTAGTTCTACATTAATATGTCCCCAAGCACATATAAAAACATTCCAGTATTTACTTAAAAACATAAAGTCAGGGTCTTTGTGCAATGACAGGCACAGTTTATGAGAACAATAATATAAGTCCTGGGAGATGTCTCTCTTTAGTCACTTCTAATATCAAAGTGTAATAGCCGTTAGTATTGTTAGGGCATGCATTATCCATGTCATGCCATATGACTAAGTTAGATACAGAGCCTGGGAAGTAAAACCCAAAAGTTTATTTATGTCTGTAATGGAAAGGAAAGGCTTTCTAAGGGTCCATGAAATTATCAAGCGAGTAGATGAGGATGCTCTGCATTTCCCTTCCTGCATCTCCAGCACGTAGATTCTCCCCCATCCCTTTTCTCCAACTGCCTTGATGTTAATTGGCAGAAATTATTTTTTTATGAGTGAGGAAAAGTAGATATAGAGAAGACTAGTGTTTATTCACAGTTGGAGTATTACTACATTGGATATAGGCAATCTCTGTTCCTAGCAATGAAGACCAATGTGTTCCATCACTATCAAATATTTGTGGGCTGTAGTCATCAGTAACCACATACATTTCAGTCATGGCTTCAAGGTTGTGGGTGCCACCTTCATACCCAGCACATCATAAATATCTGTACATGATCTCACGAATGCCATACTAAAGCTCAATAACTAAAATTACTGACACCAGAGAAGGTTGTTGCTCTCACCCAGTGCCTTACATTTAGCAAGGTAGAGTAAACTGAAATCATAGTTGGGAAATAAATATTTCCAGTATAAGACATTATCAATCCAGCAGGCATTTGGTGCAAAATGCATAACAAAAAAGTAAAAGACAAAAGAAAAAGTGCAGGGAGATAAGGTGACATTTTATCAGGTCCTTACTTTGGAAAAAGGCAGGGAAAATACAGGTTCATGCCATTCAAAACATCTAAAGCATGATTGGTGCATGGATTCCTGTTGTCTTCAACACTAGTATATAGCTGCAGGAAATGTGAATTTTCAAGAGCCACAATAGGAAAGAAGTCGTAGTGTCAAGTGCAGAAAGATGCCATAGTTTCAGATGGAAAAAGAGTGAAACAACCTGAAGCAAACTGTGGACTAAAGTTAGTCAAACAATGTTATTCAGAGCTGTAAAGACATGAGTGGTCCATACAGAAGGTACAAATTTCAAACTACTCTTTACAGAGTATACAGGTAAAAACAAAACCGGAACCCCAGACAAAGGATACGGCTCACAGCTAAAGAATGAAATATCCAAAGAGAAACAGCTGAGCCAAACCACCACGGCTATAGAAAAACACAACTTTATTGCTGAAAATAAATACTTGGAGTAAGAGCTTTCACGCTCACACTGACCGCTTCGTCAGACTGCTGTTAACAACCATCAGACTGCTGTTAACAACCATCTCATCCTATTTAAACACATATTTGTCCAATAAGCAGCTCAACCTAATTTAAATACAATTAACCAATCAAAGACACTACTAGCTTCTTTAAAAAAAAAACTTTTTTAAAATAAATTCTATATATGTCTGCATACTATATAAACAAAACTCGTTGCATTTTACCTTAATAAAAATGTTAAATAACACAGATATATTGCTTAAAATTACAAAAGAGGAATGTGGTGCTTATTCATTTATCCTACTGAATTTACTGTCCAAGTGCCCTTGCTTTAAGGAAGGGTTTTAGTGAGACAGCTTCATTGATCCCCGGTGGTTTGTCAGCATTCAGCCTCATAATCCACCTCTGCTCTGCTGCTTCAGTCCTATTTCTTGTGTCCCTTCCTCTAACAACCTCCTCAAGAATATCTAGTACAAGGAATTTAAATACATGTTGTGCCCCTTCTGTTTCTACATGCTTAGCCAAGGCACCCGTTTCCTTCTTATTCCCTATGTCCCTGACATGTTCTAGTATGCGAGCCTTTAACATTCGGTTAGTCTTCCCTATGTAAAAAACTTTGCAAACTTGGCAGAAACTAATTTCAAAGTGAAGTTGTGGATGTATAAAGGTTGTGCAGGAGTATATATACTTACAGGCTATACATTTCCTGCATACATAAGTGCTTAGTCTTTGTGAGATGTTACTCATTCCAGACTCTTGCATTTTATAACATAGTTGACACCTGAGTGATCTTTTGTTCTTAAAAGAAAAACTAGGTGCATCATCTATCACTCCCTCTATTTCTTCCACTGCTCTCAAGATGCTCCAGTTCCTTTTACAAACCTCACAGAAAATGTTAACATCACTAGCAAAGGAAATGGGGAATCTAAGTTTATTATCAATGCTATTGGCCCTTATTCCGGAGTCTTCCTGTCATGAAAAAAAGAAGTTATGTACTTACCATAATGTTCCATGTGAGTTGTTCATCTCGCCTTCATTCTTACACATGGGTTCGGAGCCGATCTATCGGCTCCAAGTCGGCCCCTTTACTAGCTGAAGATCTCAGAGTAGCTCGTGGTCAGGTCCCTATCCCATGATGCTCTATGTCCTACCTCAGATCTAGTTTGCTGAACCCAGCATGAAGAGATATAACCCGAAGAATACTCCAACCGGAGTAAGAAGTCCCAGAACAAGACCACCAAACCCCAGGTCTACTCGTTCTTCGAGATTCTGGAGGGGGAAGGCAGGTGGGAATGTAAGAATGAAGACGAGATGAACAACTCACATGGAACGTTATGGTAAGTACATAACTTCTTTATGTGAAGTTGTTCAATCTCGCCATTCATTCTTACACATGGGTAGTGTCCCAAGCACCCTAATCCTGGGTGATTCAAGGGAGTATATTCCTGAGGACAGTGGAACCAAAGGAAGCACGGTCCTCGGAGGCCCTGTCCACTTTGTAATGAGTGATAAAGGTATGCGGCTTAGACCAAGTGGCAGCTGCACATATAGTGTCCAAAGGCAATCGAGCCGCATAAGCAGAAGAAGTGGAAACTGCTCTAGTGGAATGCGTCTTCACGTCATGCTCCAAATTTTGGTTTGCTGAAGAGTACATAAACTTAATGCAGTCGGTTAACCATTTTGAAAGGGTGACTTTAGAGACTGGCAATCCTTTCTTAGTGTCCGCATGAGATGCAAAGAGTTGGTCCAATCTTCTAAATTCCTTTGTCCTGTCCAAATAGAATCTCAATTGTCTGTGGACATCAAGTTTATGCAACATGTACTCCAACTTATTAGAATGGTTACTGAAAAAGGTTGTAAGTTCAACAGCTTGATTCAGATTAGTCTCGGAACACACCTTTGGCAGGAATGAAGGGTTAGTCCTCAGTGATACTCTGTCTGGGTGAAACACCAAGTATGGGGGGATGATAAAAAAGGCCTTGAAGCTCAGACACCCTACGCGCTGAGGTAATGGCCACCAACAAAATAGTTTTTCAAGAAAGAAACTTCAAATGACAGGACAATGCAGGCTCAAAGGGAGGAAGAATAATATGTGACAGCACAAAATTTAGATTCCATGGAGTAAAAGGTTGTCTAACAGGTGGCCTAAGATGAACGGTACCCTTCAGGAAGGCCCTACATAACCTGAGAGACATCAAATTAGAACCTTCAGCTCAGAGGTGAAAATTCGAAATTGCTGCCAATTGAACTCTAATAGTGGCAGGTGTAGCACCTTCATGAAAAACCTTATATAGAAATTCCAGGATACTAGCAATCAGGGCAACATAGGGATCAATGTTATTCTGGGAGGCCCAAAAGGCAAATCACTTCCATTTACTAGCATACAACTTTCTGGTGGAAGCTTTATGCGAAGATACAAGAATATGCTGTACCGCCGAAGAAAATTCTTGTGACCTGGCTAGGTTGGGAATCGGAGCAGCCAAGCTGTTAGTCTGAGTGAATGAAAGGAGGGATGGAGGGCCCCTGACGAATGTGTCAGCAGGTATGGAACTGGGTCCAGTAGCTAAGGTTCCTCCAGTTGATAGAGTTGGAGGAAGGGGAACCAAATCTGTCGAGGCCAAAAAGGGGCTATTAAGATCACAGTCCTTCCCAGGCTTTTGGCTTTCTACAAGAATTTCGGGATCAGGGGTATAGGTGAGAAGGCATACAGGAGTCCCAGGGGCCAATCGTGTACGAGTGAGTCCCTTGGGCTGTCCCCCGGAGGGGGATTCAGGGCAAAGTAGCTTCTGCATTTGGCATTCATAGGGGATGCAAGCAGGTCGCAGCAAGGCTGGCCTCATCTGTGGAAAATCATCTCTGCAACTTCGTCTTTGAGAGACCACTCATGCGGTAACAGAATGACGTTGGATTTCCCAGGGATATGCACTGCTATCAGAAAGTGCCCGGTGGATACTGCCCACTGCCAAATTCTCAAGGCTTCTCGGCACAGGGGATAAGACCTGGTTCTCCCTTGCTTGCTGATGTACCAGACCACAGACATGTCATCTGTCTGTATCGCAATCGTCCCTAGAGGAAGAGAGTCATGGAAGTGCTGCAACGCCAAAAGCACCACTCTCAGCTCCAGAACATTGATGTGCAACCGTCTCCGACCAGGTGCCTTAGGCTGTTCTTCCCTAAAAAAGCCCCCCCCCCCCAATCAGAGAAGCATCCATTGGTCACCATGGCTGATGGTGGGGGGAGAAACAAATGGTCGACCCACTGTAACTTGTTGGCTGGTCAACCACCAGTGAAGCTCCTTTTTGCAAGAGTCTGTAATCATGATTAAGAATGACATTGGAAGTTGTTGGTAAGACCACTGGGTGAAGAGTAACCATTGAAAAATCCACATGTGCATACACCCCAGGGGAACTGCAATGAGCATAGCTGCCATGGTACCTAGTAGCTTCAGTACTTGAGAGGCCGGTACTTTTCTGCTGTGCAAAATGTCTGAGACCTGGTTTCAGAGAGTGGCTATTCTGTCCAGGGGCAATTTTACTGTGGTGGTGGTGTCTAGTTCTGCTCTGATAAAGGAGATACACTGTGATGGTGACAATGCAGACTTTTCAAAATTGATAGCGATGCCTAACTGGGAGCAGAGATTGAGAGTGTGATCCCTGGACAGAATCAGTTGATACCTGGTGGCAGCGGTAAGGAGACAATCATCCAGATATAGAAACACTAGGAATCCTAGATGCCTCAGATGAACCGTAACCACTGCCATGCATTTGGTAAACACTCTGGGGGCTGTTGTGAGTCCAAAGGGCAGTGCTTGGAATTGGTAGTGACTGGTTCCCAGACGGAAACGCAGATAATCTCTGGATGGTCTGGACATTTTGATATGGTAGTACGCATCCTTGAGATCTACAGAGCACATCCAATCTCCCATTCCGAGGAATGGGAGAATAGACTGAAGCGTGACCATCTGAAATTTCTCTTTCTTTACAAATGTGTTGAGTCTGCTGAGATCCAAAATGGGTCTCCAGTCCCCTGTCTTCTTTGGAACTAAAAAGAATCTGGAGTAAGTTCTGGATCCCATCTGGTCTGCTGGGACTGGCTGAATGACTCTTTTCTGGCAGCCTCTGGATTTCTATGGCTGCTTGGTCCCTGAGACTGGGTGGAACATCTGGGATTTTTTTCCCCAACAGGTGGGGTTTCTAAGAATGGAATGATGTAACCTCTGGTAATGATGCTTTGTACCCAAAAATCTCTTGTAATTCCTAGCCAGGCATCCCGGATAGAAAGCCAAGCGACCCCCGACTGCCTCCAGAGTAGGACAGTTGGGCCTCCTTTCAGGAGCGCTGATAGGGCTTACCAAGGAACTGATCCCTGTCACCCTGGTTCTGCAGACCCCCTCTGCCACCCGGCGGTGTCTTCCATTATTCCCCCCTCCTCTGCCCCTAGAGGGGGGTTCACTACATGTGTTCTGGAAAGCTCCTTGGGATTTTCGGAACCACATTTTTTCACCTTTCTGCCCGTTGGGGTATGGTCTGGTAGGGGTGGAAAAATGGACTCCTATGGCAGAAAGAGTTTTTCTCTCTTGCTCACACCTAGTGAGAGTCTCCTTGACTTTGGGCCCGAAAAGAGATGAGCCATCAAATGGAGTGTTGACAAAGGAAGACTTGAAGGCTTTGGCAAAGGAGCATAAGCGTATCCAGGAATGTCTCCGAAGAGCTACTGCTGAACCCGCTGCCCAACTCGACCCATCAGCTGCATAGGAAATGAGCCGCATGGATGAGTTAACTATGGAATTGGGGGTATTAAGCTGGGCTGTCACCTTCAGAGACACCTCCATCTGTAGTACCTTGCAGAGTATCTCCGAGCTCTTTTAGGAGAGCTCTTTGAAGACGGGTAAAATGAGTCAAGCAGTTAAGTGATCTCATAGCAAATATCGCAGAACTAATGATGCGTTTCCCATACCTGTCCATTGTCCTAGAATCCCTATTAGGAGGATGGACAGTAGAAGAGGTTTCGGACATCTCTTTCTTGGTAGTCACCGCCACCACCATGGCATCAACCGGAACTTCCTTAGTGAGGAACATCTTGTCTTGGGGGGAGGTGATAAACTTGTTGGGCCTCCGAGGGACCAGTTCCATAGTATCAGAAGACTCCCACGCCCTTCAAGCAACCAATTCCATTAGTTTGAAGGGCATAGTCACCCAGGAGGTGGAAGGTTGAGACCCAAAGGCCTTCAGGAGCACTAACTCATCCTCAGTAGGGCTTAACGGACTGCCAGTCATCCCTCTGCTTAAGGACTTCCAGGATATCAGAAAAAGAGACATCCTCCGAAGGGGACCGTGGGGACCCTTCTGATTCCTCTAAGTCGGTGTCTGATGCCAAGGACTCCTGTGGAGAATCGAAATGCCTCCTCTTACAAAGTTTCTTCCTGTGAACCTCATCAGTGGGAGCTTCTGGTGAGGTCTCAGTAGAATAAGGGTCACCTGATGGAGTTGCCTGAGGCTCCGGGTCTCGACCCTTCACACAGACCTGTGATGTAGAGGCAGAAAGTGGCACTTTAGGGGAGGAGGCAGAGGGACCTGATAAAGTATGTGTCTTGGATGACATAACCCTCCTCATAGCATCAAAGGCTCCACTGTTCCGAGCCAAGAAAGCCGCCAGTTCCGAAGAAGACGACGACAACCTCCCCAGCCCCAAGACAGTGTGCCAGAGGAAAAGAGCCAAGCTCATCTGCGCTGATGCTCCGAGAGGAAGGCTCAGAACCGACGCATCAGTTTGACCCCCCCCCGGAACCGACCACAGAGTGTCAGCTCCCAGACTCTTCCAATGGTACCAAAGAAGTCAGAGTTGATGGAGCCGATGGCACTGGAACAGGCCTTTGCTCCGAAGGCTCCACAAGTATCAGGTCCTCCTTCCCTGGCTCAGAAGGCCCTGCTTGGCTCAGAGGAGGGGTAGTCACAGCAGGTGCGATGGTCTTAGGCCCTGAAACCAGTTTGGTCGAGGTCAATAATAATTTAGCCAGTACCGGGTTCTTGAAAAGCCTTTACATCACCCGGTCCACATCCACATCAGAGAGGGTCCTTGAAAAACAAGTCGAAGTAACCGAAGAAGCCACAAATTGAAGAATAGGTGGATCTCAAGGTTTTGGAGGCTGGCTCCAAGACTGGGGATCAGCTCCGAAACACTGGCTCGGTGCATGGCTCCGAAGACTGTGGAGCCGGCGACCGCACCTTCACAGTAAAGCTCGGAGCCAATAACATGGGCTCAGAGGAAGCCTTGGAAGACTTCGACCTCTTCGATGACTTGGAGGTCTGGTCAGCCTTGTCCAAGGACTCCTGAAAATCAGGCTTCAATAACCCTCTATCCACTAACTTCCTTCTTCTCTCAAGCAAAACCCTGCTACTGAAGGAACAGCAGATAGAGCAATCCTCCTGGAGGTGAACTGGCCCCAACCAATAGATGCAATTCACATGGGCATCCATGACGGACATCTTCTGCCCGCATTTTGGGCACTTTTTAAATCCTGATTTTTGCCTCTCCTTTTGATCAGCCATACTAGATGCAATACCACAGTAAACACTAATCTGAAGGCAAATGGATTACTGAATAACAACAGTACACACAAACACCGCAAACTCTAGCTACTATAAACAACTCTGAGTTTTCAGATCCACTGAACAATTGTCAAAAACTAACAATCTAATATCTAAACATCTAAATATATTTCTAATCCTCAATATCTAAATATACTTTAACTAATAACAAGTTAAACACACACACTAGTAATAGCAATACTATGAAAAGTCTCACTAAACAGGACAGGGATTAAACTAAGGCATGGTCAAAGGCCTAAGAGCAGCCGCACTGAAAAGGATAAACCCCCGGATTTATGAAGCCCGTTACAGCGTGTAGGATTAGTTTAAGAGCTATTTTCGGCAATATGGCCAACGTGCGATCCAGGAATGAGCTTCCGGGATGTGCGCGCGAGCTCTTAGGCTAATCCTGCACAGACCGAGCTCCTGTATGCAAATCACCCTCATTTGCAGGTGAAAACCATGCAAATGAGGGTAATTTGTGATCCAGGAAGCAGGCAGCTGTCAGTGCAGGACAAGTACAGTCTGCAGAAATGTAGTCGGTTAGTAACGGAGTACATTCCTGCAAACTACAAAATGGAGCTATGACAGCTGAAAATAAAGGCTGCATATCATTGCTGAAGCATGCCAATGACCAAGTAGAAAGCCAAAAAATGTATAAATAATAAAAAAAAACTTTTATTTTTTTATTCACCGATCTTGCCTGTTTAAGCATAGGGCAGCGGCTCGCAAACGGGATCGGGGGGAAAGTAATAAAACAAACCTGAAATAAGCATTCTAACTAAAAGTAGCATTCAGTCATGCAAGTCAATGGCAGGCATAAGACAACCTGGCCAGTGAGTAATGGTTGCTAAGGGGGGAAGACTCAGTGTGAGACATGTAACTATGTATTAGTGGGCAATCCTATGCAAATGAGGGGAAGGATAGTGAATCCCAGATTTCTCCAGGATGTGAGGCAGGTCCCAAGAGTGTAACAACAGAAATAGCTGGGTGCAAGACTAGGATATAGGTGACATCATGGGAGTGTGTGTCAGGCATACTGTAAGTGGATTGGAGCCCTGTGGCTCGGGACTGCTCCTAGCTTAGCACAGCTAAGCTAGAGGTGTGTCCAAACTGCCTAACACTCCTTACAAAGTGTAAGCAGGTGTGCGCGCCGCTCACCGGTTTCACAGGAAGAAAAAGGAAGTTAAACCAGGAAATAGCAGCTCTGTGCACATTTGAGCACTCTGTTTGTGCGGCGCACACACAGGCTTAAACAGGGAGGCAATGGGAAGGGAAAACAGCAGTAGGAAGGTAATCAAGGAGAACTAGCTGAGCTGCCAGGTGAAATGCATCAGAATCAGCCAACTACACAGTCAGCAGCCCATCCCAGCCCAGAACACCACTATAAACCAAGCAAACACCTTCCGGCCTGGTTTTTCAACACTCTACATGACCGGTGTATACAAGCAGGGAAATTTTAAAAAACAAGCCTACAAAATGAGAAGGGCTGCAACAGGCAACATAGAACAACATGTGCAAGAGGCTGAGGGTTGTGAGGATGTGAATGCTGCCAAACAACCCACAGAGAGGAGATAGAGAAGAGTGTACAGACCCAGGGTAACCTACCAGGGGCTACATGAGCTGGAGATAGTGGAGCGCTATAGGGTGGACAGAGACCTCCTACAGCAAATCGTTGAGCTGTGCAGGCCACACCTGACACACCACACTGGCCGAGAGGAACCCATCCCAGTGGATACCAAAGTATGTGTAGGCCTAGGTATACTAGCCACAGGTACCTCCCAAACCACAACTGGGGATATCATGGGCATCTCACAGGCATCAGCATCCAGAGTATTCCACCAGTTCCTGGATGCCATGTCAGCACATGCCAGTAAGCACGTATATTTCCTCAACACACCTGGGGTGTTGACCAGCAATATGCGTCTCTTCCACCAAATAGCAAACTACCCTGGGGTAGTGGGTGCTATAGACTGCAAGCACTTACGCATCAAAGCACCACCCGGTGAGCAGGGTAGGGCCTACATCAATTGCAGGGAAATCCCCTCCATCTACTGCCAGGTCGTATGTGATGCCCACGGCATTATACTGAATGTGTGTGCTGGCTGCCCTGGAAGCTATGACGATTCACACATATGGCAACTAATGCAGCTGTACCACAGATTTGCCGATGTGGACATCCCCTATGGATTCTGGGTACCCACTGGAGCCGTGGCTGATGACACCCATCAGAAATGCACAGACACCTGAACACCACCACCATAATGAGGCACACGTACAGGCCAGACATATAATAGAGCATGTGTTTGGGATGCTCAGGTCACGGTTCTGGTGTCTGGACACATCTGGTGGAGCCCTGCAGTATTCACCAGCTACATGTACCCAAATTGTTATGGTATGTGCTATGCTACACAATATGATCCTGCGGAAACAGCTGCAGCAGGAACAGCATGGGGCAGAGCCATACAGCCCCCTACCAATGCAAAGGCCTGTACAGGCACAGAGTGACTCGAAGGAGGAACAACCTGAGCCTGCCCCAGTAGGCAGAAGGGGGCATGCCCAGTAAGCCCTGGCAAAGAGGCAATGCATAGCATATGCACTGACACAATAGAGACCCAGGGAATAACACCTCTCTATGACTCGCACAGACAGTAAAAGGGATGCCAAACATGACACTACCTGTGTCCAACCATGTACAGGGAGTGTACTATGTGCATCTGACATAGGCAGCCCTCCAGCATCATCCTCAAGTCCCGCACACCCTCAAGGTAAGTCAATCAACCTACCAATTGCCAAAGGGAGTACAATGTGTTTTTACCTGTAGCTATGGTATGGATGTGAACATGCACGGGAATTGGGTAGCCGAATGTCAAGGCAGCAGACAGTAGACACCCAGAGTGGTATCATGACATCTGTAACACGTACTGGAGTCACCATAGTAGCCAGTACTACATGGGGTGACAAAACCCACTGCAGGAAATGGCCTGAGCGACATGGGTGTCCATAAGAGCCACACATGCCAGTCAGAAAGGTTCACATGCCCAACAACAGTCTCAGCCAACAGGACAGGTGAAGACTAACACAAACAAATGCTGTACTATGGCCTCTAAATGTGCCCTATGGGTAACCCCCTCCCCCAGGCCTACACAGACAGACCACAGCAGGCTAGGCAGTCTGATGTAAGTTGTGAAGGCTAGGAATTCAGAAACTAATATGTAGGTAAACAAAGCTAGGATCTGTAGTACACTGGTAAGCCTCTACCCAACAGTATAGGCAAGACTACAGACTGAAATGGAGTACCTGACATACCAGTACAGTCCTAGAAAATGTGTACAAGTGTCTGGTGCACCCCGCCCATCCAAAGTATACTTATACTAACAGTCAGGTGTGCCCCCCCACTCCTGTGTAGAACAGAAGAAACAGTCAGGTGCCCCCCCCCCCCCACTATGCAGAAATGTAGCAACAGTCAATGCCAAATGACCAATGGATACCCTGAAGACACAGCATGCTACCTGTTAGTGTACAACACAAAGGTCAGCACCACAGTACAAACTACCTGGACGTGATCCACACATGCAACACAGATGGCCATACTGGGCATGCTCAAACACTTACAGATGAAGGCCAAGTCTGCAAACACCAGTGGACCAGACATATCTGGAAATCGCAGTTCTCAGTGCAGACACATCAGTATGCACCACTTCTGCCTTGCACACACAGTGGATAGGAATACAGACAAATATGAAAAGACAACACACTATAATAAGCCACAGCTACACGGGCATAAATGTGTGGAAGAGGATGACCGTGACAAGGAGCCATGTAGGCCTGTCCCAATCGGCACACAGCCAAAGGGCCCCCAACACATGAGGTGCAGATGTAACCCACTGTGGATACTATCCGCCAATACCTGCCAGCATGACAGACTATGTGGTGCACGTGACAGCTGAGCAACAAGACTGTACAAGGAAGTAGCCATCTAGTAACTGTATACATGTACCTGTGACATATGACCCCGTATATACCCGCATGTGGCATGTCAACCTCTACATGATTGGGGTATGGCTCATGCACACACTGACTTCCCCACAGCAGTAGTATGACAAGCCTGCTGAGATCATCCAATGTGAATTACACCTTTGGGAGCGCTATAGCTCAGTAATATGCGTGGCACGTCCCATAACTGTGTACTGCTGTAATGATAGACTATTTAGGTAGTAGTACTAACTCCAGACCTTTCAATTGTGTAAGTGTGTTTGTGTGCATGCATGTCTGTCTCTGAATGTGTAGAGAGAAATGCTTGTTAGGCTAATCACACTCCGTACAATACATATATTCAACTTTGGCAAGACTGCTGATGTCACTCACCTAGAAATACACCTCTGGGAAAGTGATAGCCCAGTAATCACTGTAGTGCATTCTGTAACTACGTACTGCTGTAGTGTGATTTAGAATGGTGGTAGGGTTCCATCTCCATCCATGGCAGTTCTGGATGTTTTGTGTGCATTTCAGTGTCTGTGTATGGAGCAATGCATTATAGGCTACTCACTCGCAGTACATTACAAATGCCCTACTTTATGTGAAATACACCTTTGGGGAAGATGTACTTCAGTAATGTCCGTGGCACGTACTATAACTGCATAGTGCTGTAGTGTAGTAAACTAGTTAGGTAGGGGTTCTACTCCCAGACATGATGTGTGTGTGTGTGTGTGTGTGTGTGTGTGTGTGTGTGTGTGTGTGTGTGTGTGTGTGCAACCCGTATCCTGTGTAGAGGCGGTCGTGAGTGTGTGACCTGTGGGCAATATGGAGGGGTTTTGCTAATTCCATTTATGGTGGCCCTACTATATATCACAATGTCAACCATACAGGGATATCAGATGTAAATAGCTGAAAGGCTGGGGTGCAAAGCCATACCCATACATGTGACATCAAGGCTAGCCAATCACAGTTAGCAACCCCACTGTGCCTTCACATGCGACTCACAATGGACATACCATGCCTGACAACATGATCTGTAGGGACAGATGGCACTGACATCAGGGAATGCTGTTAGTATGCTATCAATGTAGGTGCAGGGTAAACCTGCTGATCATTACCAGTCCCTGCCACAGGTGCTGATGATACCCTGTGTTCACAGCATGGGGCAGACACCCCAGGTACAGTTCCACATATCACTGTACATGCATGTGGGAGGTGTGCACATCCTAGACACCATCCACATCATGGACTAGGGAACACATACATGGCAAGTGATGCACGGCATTGGCCACACACAATAGTCACCCAGGTGACTGGATGAGGGATGCACTACCCACCTGTGTGGGCAAATGCAGAAGCTACAGGCCTGAGCCACAATGCAGACCATTGTCTTGTGGTCTGATGCCAAGGTATACCCATCGCCTACCCTTGTATAGCCTGCTGGCACTGTTGACCACCACACACCCGTGCAGACATGCACCCATGCATGTCCGAACTGGCACCCTGTCTGTTCGTGTGTGTGTGTGTTGTATGGTGCATATGTCCACATCCACAAGCACTACATCCCCCAGGGCACAGTAAAGCATGCTGCCTGATGTCTGACACCTCCTCATACTCACTGCCCATATGACCTCCTTATGACCCATGTGGTGCATGTGTTCCCTGCACATTGATGTGTTGTGGCAATCCCACTAGTGACGAGTTGCACTCCTGGCCCTGCCAAGTATGTTAATGTGTGTGCGTCCCTGTGTGAGTGTGCCTGTGTTGACGCTGGCACTGTACGTCACCTACTGTATATCTACCATATCCCTGTTGCAGATGTCACTCACCATCACATATATGTTCTGAGTGCTCCCCACCAGATAACCCATGTGGCACATCCAATAACTGCATTGAACTGTGATAGCACTACTAGAGTTTGATACCCTGTGCTGGTAGGTGTGTGACACAAATATGCTTCAGTTTTACCCTCCCACCCCTCCCTGACATGTATTTGCCACTGTATGCCTCCCCCCACTCCCTCTCTGGTGGATGTGGAGGCCCACACCTGCTTTGCTTAGGCAGCAGCATGTGTATTTTAAGTGATGCTCATGATCAGTTGATGGCCTCTGCATGAATTGCAATCCTCCCCAGCTGATTGCATGTGAAACAGCTGTGGTAGCATTCCCATAGCCAACCGCATGGAAACGCACTCCAATACCTGGGAACATCCTGGTGGTGTTGACCCTTGTCTGTCACTGTGAGCAGGAGCTAGCATCTCAGATGGGTTGGGGATTTAACTCTAACAACATACACTGTGGAAGAGGGCAACAAACAGGAGGGGGATGTGCCTGACCT